>NW_024063319.1:600000-757500 GCF_006381635.1 Hibiscus syriacus
AATAAACCACTTTTCGTTAATTTTATAGAAAAGTTGATGTGGAAGATAAAATATTTAATCACTATTGCTTATATATTCTATCAATTTGGTCCTAATGTCAAAAAAAATTTTGATTTAAAAAATAAATAAATTTTAATTTTTAATTAAAGAATGTGATTTAAAATCTCGTTTGAAAATTTTGGGATTTCTTTTTAAAGTAAAAAAAACGTTCGAGGAGTCGCCACCAATATTTGATTAGGGTGATTGGCACCCAAATGTTGTCATTTTAATAATATTTAATTTTAAAAATTATTAAAACAACATTTTAAGGTCTTTGTACCAAAAAAATTGAGTTTGGGAGTCGATTACGCGTGGGGAAGGATTAGCACCCCACAGCTCCCTAAATCGGTACTTAGTCAATTAATTAATTGTCTTTGCAATGAAATCTACAAGTTCAAATTTAATTTAATTTAAGATCCCTTCAAAATAATATTCTTTGAATTTTAGAATGAAACATAATAATATTTAATTTTTCCTATCGAGAAGAAGCGACCTCTCATAAGTTGAGGCAATCGATTCCTACTCTAATCGAAATAAAGAAATATCACAGTTCCTTTCAAAAATTCGATATTAATTCAAATGCATGAATAAAATAAAATAAAATTAAAAGTTATCAATCCTTTTAGAAAGAAGAAGAATATTTGATTATTTAAAGACATCGAGATCAGACCTTTTATAAGTTCTAACGATCTTTTCTCGAAGAATTAAATAAACGACATTTTTTCTCTCGTTCCTAAATTTTAGGTGTGATTACATTTTAGGATTTCACTTGACGGGATACAGCTTCATTTTACAATTGTCGGAAACAACTTTCTCATACGTTGAGACAATCACTCCTCGACGACCTTAAAATGAAGGGGTATTACCCTTAATCCAATTATTTGGGTTGGGTCGAGTTGTGCTCATGAGTATATCATACATATTATGCGGAAATGATATCATAAGACTAAAAAATATTAAAACATACATAGGAGAATTACTACCATGTAGAGTAAAAAACTATGTAATACTAAATACATACATGCAATTAGCAAGGTATTATGAACTTACTTGCATGTTATAACATATAATATGCGTGACGTATGTTCAACAAATAACAAACATGGGTTATATTAAAAATACATGCACGTCCGAAGAGTAAAGGTATGAAACTACACATGCCATATATATGTAAAAAGCATCGACCAAATAAAAGCAAGATCTTTGATGGCTAATGCACTAAGTTTACTATTAAAATCATAGACTTCGGTGAAGGGAATTATAAGTGATCAGATTAATTCTGAAGCAAGGCCAACATGTATCATTACGATATGGGATAAAATCAAGCATGGAGTAAATGAAGAGCCTAAAGCATAAGAAAATTAAATAAAAAAAGGGCTTAAATCACAGGAGTTCAACATATTTAAGTATGAATATTAAATATAATATTCATAGCTCAAATCAATGGGGATAAAACTCGAATAAGGACCAAAACAAGAGTTTTAAACAATGCAAGCCAACTGTGAAAAGACAAAAGAAATAAGGAGCAACAATCGAAATGGGCCAAATACAACACATGGAAACTTTAGCGCCCAAAGTGGAAACATGCTAAAATCGAAAAAGCGGACTAAAACGTAACAACCTAAAACCCAGCGGAGCTCCCTTGTTATTAACCCATACAGAAACAGGTGATTCAAACCCAACCCTCAAACGAAACGGCATCGTTTCGTCCACTTTCCTTAAAGCCTTATTAGGTTAAAATGATAAACCCTAATCACATCTCAATGATTTTAACCCCCACCCATCGTTTCTTCCCTTATCTCCTCATCTCACTCTCTTCTTCAGCAACAAGGGGTGGTCACCTTTGCCACCGTTGCTTTTTCCCTCAACTTCGATAAAACTCACAACCACCATAGCTTCCATCGAACGACCACCCCGAAGAGGGGCTAAAGACTCGATTAATAGCTTCTGCTCAAACCTTAAACCCCTAACCTAACCTAGCCTAGCCTCAAAGAGATACCTCTCAAAACCAAACGAAAACTTCCATAAACTCCCAAGGACGCCCTCGGACGAATGCTAAAGGAGTTACATTTGGTGACTGGACGCACTTTAGCACCAGACAATGTCGGTGACCCTCTCATGAAGAGAAAGTTGAGTGTTTTTTTCAGGGTCTTGGTTTCTTTTGGTTCGGGCTCTTTACTCGTAAAAGGGAAGCTTTTCAATTGTTGTGGTATGGTAAGTCTTGCTCGATTTTCTTTTGGTTGTACTCATTCGAGAGGAACAAGGTGTTTTTGTTTTTCTAACATCTCGTCTCGTTTCTAAAGCCCCCACTCTTTTCTTCCTCATATATGTGTTTTTATATTCCTATAATCTATTTTCTTTTATGTTTTGTTTGTTTGCATGCATCCAGAGCGAGGACTCTGCATGGAAGAGGGATTTCGCCCTACTCTCGGTAGACTGGCACTGCAATTTTGGATTGTTGCAAGTATAATTAGAGGCGCGGTTTAGGTACCCGGGTACATCAGAGAACGGTTGTACCCCTTAACTGCTTTCTAGCTTACATATTGAATGTTAAACTCTGACAACAAAATCTACCAACGAGCCAATCTTCCAGATAGGGCAGGTACACCCATCAGCATTTTAAAGGTTCAAGTCTGGAGATCAACCAAGTGTGTGATACAACATATACTGATTGAGCTTCGAGTAGCCCAAACCAAAGCATAACACAACTTCTCGATGGTGAGTACCTCACCTCAATTAGTGAACTTATTGCTGAGATAGTAAATTGCTCTCTCTTTCTTCTCAATGTGGCCATGTTCCCTAATACACACCCCATGGAGTCTTAAAGACAGACATAGAGAATTAAGGGTTTACCTGAGATATGTGGCACTAAGATGGGTTATTTGACAAATATTGCTTGGATACTTCAAAAGTGTCTTGGGAATCATCACTCCATACTCCTGAGTTATTCTTGTGGAGAAGGCGAAAAATGGGATCACATTCTCAGTCAATTGTGATATAAACCGAGCAATATAGTTTAGCCTCCCTAGAAATCCTTGGACTTCTTTTTGTGTTTAGGGGTGGCAAATTTTGAATGGTTTTGACTTTGCTGGATTTATTTAATCCCCATTTTGCTCACTACAAACCCCAAGAGCTTTCTAGATGTTACACCAAAGGTACACTTATTGGGTTGAGTTTCAACTTGCATTTTCTTAACCTCTAGAAACGTTCCTCAAATTTTCAACGTGTTCTTCCTGTCTTAGCCTTGACAATCATATCATCGATATAATCTTCTATTTCTTTATGCATCATGTCGTGAAACAATGTTACCATGGCTCTTGGTAGGTTTCCCCTACATTCTTCAGCCCAAACGACATCACCTTATAGAAAAATGTGCCCCACATAGTGACAAACACAATTTTTTCCCATATCTTCAGGGTGCATCTTATTTGATTGTAGCCAGAGAACCCATCCATGAATGAAAACAAAGATTTTCCTGTAGTATTGTCCACCAGCGTGTCTATGTATGGCAAAGGAAAATTACCATTCCTATCATATTTGGTACTAGGACAATATTTACCACCCATTTAGATACTGGCCACTTTAAGGAATCCAACATCAATTGCTTCTTCACTTCTTCTTTAATTTTTAGCAGCATCTCGGGTCTCATCCTTCTAAGCTTTTATTTCATAGGTCTACATTCTGGCTTTATCAGTAACTTGTGTACCACCAATTCTATGTCCAAACCCGGCATATCTTAATATGACCAAGCAAATACATCTTTGTACTCTCGAAGTAGTTCGATCAAACTCTAACGTCCCTCGGCAATTATGGTGGAGCCAATCTTTACTTCTTTCATATCTTCATCTTATCCCATATTAAAAGTTTATGTGGGCTCTTGATGTGGCTAAATATGCTTGTCTTCTCTTTCTACCATTTATAGCAGTTCAGAAGGTAAGTCACATTTCTCATCATTATCACAACCCTCGACTTCCCCCTGACATGGGCAGCTCGAAATCAATTTCTAGGTCAGTTTTATCAGCATTCATGCTATTGATATCTGAGGTCCTGAAAGAATAACGAACAAGAAGATATATATACATATACATATACATATACATATACATATACACATACACATACATGAGAATCTATCCCATATCAAGATAAATAAAGGTAAATCTATAATAATAAAGAATGAAGAAATACATGGGAGTCATTTGTGAATTAATAGAAATGCATCTTTCACTGAAAATTATAAACAGATATATTAACGTGTTACATAATACCACATTCAACACTATTTTGTCGTCTTTTAATATTTCATTATAATTATTATTAATATTATTACTTTTTTTTTATTTATTTTGTTTACAGGTTACAACAAACCCAACTGGGGCCCAAACTACAAAAATTAAGCACCACCCGACCCAATTGGAACCCCCAATCTGACCATCAACTTGACCCGACCTGGTTCCAGGCATCACCATACTCTGCCATTTTCAGTTCCCAAGTGAAGCATCATGCCCGAGCAACCCACTACCCATCACGTGAAGCACCACGCCCTGCAGCACTATCGTCTACTAATCACCAACAAATTAGCCACCAAAAAAAAAAAAAACATTACCTACCCTAATCCACTAAACTTAATCCTTTCAACCTACTCCAACCAACCAATTAAGAAAAGGTCATCACATGCAAAAAGGAGGAGGAAACAATTGTAGGGAAGGGGGAAGGATCAACAATAGGGGGTGGGTTTTTCAACAGAACAACGGGGAATTCACCAAGGAGAAATTAACGAGGGCAAGAAGAACAAAAAAATTGTAAGGGAAGGGAAACAATGTAATAGAGGGTGTACTACCCATTTTCTTTAAGGAAATAAAGCAAATACAAAACGAAATTTAGAAGCATTTTATTATCTTTCAAAGACCATTTTTGTGCTTTGTTGTAAAAAATAGAAATTAAAATAAGAGGGGTTTGATTCATTACCTGAGACGAGGAAAGATTACCTTCTTTGAGAGGAGGAATCCGGTCGAGTCATCGGGGTAAGCATCTGATATTCCAATAACCTTATATCCCTTAAGTTTTGTCTTGTCCATTCTTAGAACTAAGAACCTTTCGCATGAAATAATAAAAACCATCTCAAATAAGTGTGGTAGCCATTTGACCGAAATAAATTAAAAGTAATTAAAGTCAAATCATTCAAACTAAAAGACAGAGTAAAGGGGAAAGGGATCGGTTTCATTACCTGGTTTTGCGGTCACATGGTGAGAGAGGAATGAGAGGGTTGAGAGCACAAAGAGAACGACTGAAGAGAGTAGTTAGGTTGGGATTAGGTTTAAGTTATAATTGGGTTTTTATATCTTAAATTTAGGGTAATTGCTCTCGTACCTCTATGCTTTAACAACGTATTTTCAGTTTAGTCACCTGTAGACCATTTTCGAATTTTGGCCTTTTATTTGTCTGATATCGTTATTTTCCATATTTTCCTTCTAGTTTTATTGGTTTGGTGTATTTCTGTTTAAGTCCCTCACATTTAGGGGTGTCTTCATTATGTTCCTTGTTATATTACTAATTTACGTAATTTTGATTATACTATTTTGATCACCATGTTGCATTTCTTCATTGTATTAAGATTAAGTCCTCGAATTATTCAGTTAATTTTTAATTTAGTTCTCAGATTTAATTGCTTTAATTTTTTACTTATCTATACGTTTGAAGTATCATGTTAGATCTTATTTTTATTTTTATTTAAATCCTATGTATGGGTTTATTAAACATTAATGTCTGAATATAGTTATTATTATGTTTATGATTTAAGGTGGTCATAGTTTCTAATTTTAACCCTAAATTTGTTCCCTTTGTTTTAATATTAACCCTTCCTCTGTGTAAATATATGTTTTAGTTTTACATGTCTTCACGTTTCATACATACATTCCATCTAGAATAGGTTGCATTGTGTCCGTATAAATATATACATATATTTTATAATTAGGTTTAAGTTTGACTTTAATATACTTGAGTAAATATCAATTGTAACATGTCGAAAATTCCTTTTTAATTATGTGAATTTGCATTGGGGATATTATTACATGCTATGTTTAGATGCTATGGTTACGCATGTTTAAACTTCACACATTTAATTTAGAGGAGATAGTATAATGTTTAATTTAAGTTCCATTTTATTCATTTGTGTGCCTATCGGACTAGTCATTTATCTGGATCGAATGTTACATGATATCTTTTTAATCATAATATTTGTTTAATTAACTTTTGCATGACATCCTTTTCGCATAATTTGTATGATATCCTCATGTGCATAACTCGACATTATTACCTAATTGGATTAAGGGTAATACCCTTTTAATTTAAAATTGTTTTAAGTGGGTTGTCTTAACGTATTAGATATCCACTTTTGACGATTTTAAATTAGAAGTGTATCCCATTAGTAACACCTAAAAATTGATTCATCACTTTAAAATTTGGGAACAAAAGAAAAATAAATGTTTGGCTATTTAAATTTTTCGAGAAAAGGTTGTTAGACCTCAATTTGTCGTTTTAATTAAAATTAATTTTTATTTAAAATGACAAAACGTTTTTGGGTGCCCAATCTCACCCTAATCAAAGATTGATGGCGACTCCTTGAACCGTATGTTTTTTTTATCGTAAAGGAAATTCCAAATTTTCGAAACGAGGTTTTTTAAATCACATTCACTTTTAATTAATATTAATCAAGAGAGAATAATTAAATGGTTGGTTTCAAACTCTCATCCGGAAAAAAATCTTTCGACAGCTTGGCAACTCCGCTGGAGACTTTTAGAGAGTCAGGCCATTAGTCGATTAATAAATTGTCTTTGTAAATAAAATTACAAGTTCGTTCAAATTTGATTTTTGACCCCTTGTTTGGTTTTAAATAAGTTTTGTTTGCATTTTTACTCTTAATGTGCTTAATCACTAAATAGTTGTACTGATATGTTTGCTAATATTTTTAGATTAAATAATTGTTCAGGGTCTTGAGTTTCATGTTCAGTGTTGTTTAATTTGTTTTCACTTTTCCTCACACACTGCACAACTGCACTTGCATAACATGAGCTAAAAACCCGCCCCGTCCTATTTAAGTAGGAGTAAGTAACTACCTCGTGTGGTTTTCACCTCGTGCGGGATAGTGAAACGCTCCTTGGCTCACGCCTTATGATCCTCGAGGTTTTCACCTCTGTAATGACATAAGGAAGTGTGTCCCCTTGAATTGAATCGATCGAAAGCTGTGATGGGCTAGGATTGAGGGTTCGATAGCCCAAGTGGGCATCGACAAAGGATAATTTGAGGACCCCTTACTTTAGAGCCGAACCTAACATGTAGAAAACTTAGAACCTAGATACAACCTTACCTAGACCATATGATCCTGTGAGGAGAGTACACAATGAAAAGCTTATTTGAGTATTCTTTAGTGTAATTTTAATTTCTCGAATAAATGTATGCGAACTAGAAATCATGTGGTTAGTTAATTTCTTGGGTAAGCATGCGAACTAGATGGCATGAGGTTAGAATGTTTATAAACAAAATATGGGTAGAAATATGTTTGGGTAGAATTTACTAAAGCATGATTGGGTAGCTAGCATGTAAGGGTAGGTTTTATTTAATGACTACGATACTTATTATTTTGTTGATTATATATGTGTACTAACCTTTTTGGTTTTATGTCTATTTTATTTGGATTACATTTACATCTTCATGCCATCCAAAGGTGTTAATTCGTAAGTGATTGACTAATAAGAAGGCTGATCATAATGAGATAAGAAATTCTTAATCATGTAGTCAAAAATGGGAGATCCAAAGATGTTCAAACGATCCATGAAGAAGGACATCTAATGAAGGATGGAAATTTGAAGCTGATTGAAGACTTCCTTTAAAGAAGCGAAGGCCAATATACTCCCTCAAGAGCTAGATACAATCATACTAAGGATGAAGAGACCCTTCACAAGGCCAAGATATTCCCTCATGATAATCATACCAAGGATGAGAAGACCCTTCACAAAGACATGAAGATCACTTTGCATTGAAAGTAAAGATGGGGGCATCCGATGTCATTAAAGGTGATAAAATACGCCGACAACTTTGGGTGATATGTTAGATTCCATAAAGAGTATGGCTCAAGGAAATGAAGAAATGAAGAATCACAATTGTATTTTGACTACATGGTGTAATGAAATCTTGTTGTCTAAATGAAGGTTGTTCTATGGTGGTCACTTTTGGAATTAACACCTTGTGCATTTGCATTTGCATTAGCATTCGCATTCTCGTTTTGCATTAGCTTATTAATTTATTTATTTATTTTTGCTATTTTCTCCAATAAGAATTCTTGTCATCTTATTATCATTTTTTGTACTAACTAGTTTATATGTTTTTTTTCTTTTTCTTGCATCACATGTTCATGACATAATGAAGGTGTTGATTTTTGAGTGGTCATCATATTAAAAGGGTTTCATGATCAAGTAAACTATAACACAGCTAAGGAATGGCATCCTGAGGAAACTCCGAGAATAATGGAGAGCTATGCGCCCGAGGATCATATGTCCGATGAAGAGAAAAAGGAGATAAGGGAGCAAATGTCCAAGATGATGGATAGAATAACTGCTTTGGCCAAAGAAAAAAAGAATTCTGTAAAAGAAAAGATTGAGCTCAGCAAAAATAGTCATACGATGTTAAGTAAACAAAGGGCTACTTTAGAACAATCTAATCCTAATCAATATGAGAAATCACACACAGTCATCATTCGTATCAACAAATTGTCTAGAGACCCTAAAGAAATGATGACAACTTTAAAAGTCTAGAAAGATGAAAAGAAACCATGTAATCAGAACTCGTGGGCATTTGAGAGTATACTTACAGCGTCAGGAGAAATAAACCTGAAGACTCCAGTTCAATCCAAGCCGAGAGGTGGCTCTCATTTTGATTCTATCCCTATATCATATAAGGAGTTGTTTGATAAGCTTTTAGAGGCCCGAGAGGTGGCCCCGCATTATGTGAAGCCTTTGCAGCCTCTGTATCCAAATTGGTATGACGTCAATGTTTGTTGTGAGTATCATGCCGGGGCTCAAGGACATTCAATTGAGAATTGTACTACCTTCAAACATTGAGTCCAACATCTTTTGGATCATGAAGTTTTGGAGTTCGAAATGAAAGGTCAACTAGGTTTGGTGATTGATTGTCCTGTTAAGGTGGAGCCAAAAGTGTTCAAAGGTAAGGATATCAGTGGGGGCATCCAAGAAGAAGAATATTTACTAAAGGATGAAACTCAAGTTTTTTATTTGAGGAATGAAAACAATAAATTAAATAGAGAGATGAAAGCCATGCATGATGGTTTTCAAAAGATCAGTCTAGCATTTAAAAATGCTGGTATAGGAAATACCCCATAAGAGTGGACAATAGGGGTCACTAAACTGAAGAAAGACGCTGAACACTGGAGAAAGAATTACAAGGTGCATGAAGGTCGAACCAAGAAGTTCTCTTATGATTTACATATTGCAGAAAAAAAGGAAAGATACAACTTTTAATGATTTAGAAAGATGTCAAGCCGAGAATCATATTTGGAATTTGTCCATAGACAACATGGAGACTTCATATCAACACCACAAGCGTGAGGTTGATGCTGAGCTAGAAGCCACTAGAGCCAGTAACAAGAAATTGATGAGGATGGTAGATAATTTTGAAAAAATTGCCCAAGGATTTCATAACAACGAAGATTTTCTTACGAGAAAAAATGAACAACTTCGTTTACAGCTCCAAGAATATACACGCAAGATGGAGGAAAAAGACAACGTCATGAAAGAAGCTATGATCCAAGCAAGCCATTTGGCTCACAAGTTGATTGATCTAGCTGGCTTTGCAAGAGAATTAGGGCAAATGGACAACTCAACACCCGAACATGAGTGGAAGTTAACATGGCTTTTGAGAGAGATAGAGAAGTTAGGAGTTAAAGCTATTCCTTATGTGTAAAGTTGTTTGATGTATCAAAACCTTTGTGTTCAATGAAAGTTGTTTTAAGATGAACATTCTGGAATGACACCTTTTGCATACATGCATTTGCATTGCATTTGTTTATTTAAGCATTTTACATGCACTATTATGAAAACATGAAAATAATTTATGGAAGGTTATGTGACAGTAATACCAAGATCATTCATTCATACTGCTTCCTCATCATCATGAACAGGCAAATGGAAATAATGGATGATGAGCTCGAGTGGGGCATCAGAGCACAATGTGTAACACCCGATCGAGTTAAATGCCACTGCATCAAAGAATAATATGTAGTATTTGTTTGGGTCAGGTGTTGCTACATTAGATGAGTAATGGGGCATCCTAATTATGCATAAATCATTTCATTCGTCATGAAACTTTATGTCATTTGCAGCATCTTGTTTGAACTTTTTTTTTGTCATTTCACAGTTTTTTTGTAAGGACATTTAATTGAATTTATGCTATTTTAAAGATGATGAACATTGAATAAAATTTGCAATCTTGAAATTCTTTGAATATCAACTGAATTAAAAACTCTTTAAGTGATTAGAGTTATAAATCTTTGACAAAGTGACAAGATTGAAAACTGGTAAAACAAGGACCTTGGCCTTATCCCCAGAAGATACAATCGAACATCATACCTTTTTATTGCAGGGACCGATACAACCTTCTTTTATCATAAGGGAATGAACAATAGGCTTGGTATTCAGGTATGCATAGGAGCGGACAACATGCTACATCTTTTATGTATGATGTTACAAAACTGACCAGACCACACTTTTATTGATGACGTTCAATGATGATTATGATCTTTACAGATGGAATAGTCGAATAGATGAGTCTAGTTTAGATCAGTTGATTGGGAATTGAACTCTAACGATGTGATTTTCTGATCTTCAACAAACACCGGTACTATAATAGGTTCTCCTCGACAAGCTTAAGAAATAGAATCTGTATACCCAATAATATATATAATATGTGTACATAAGAAAACTGAGCTATTCTGCTAAGGAAATTGGTTATAGAGGAAACTCAAAAGCCCCGTCTTTATGAATAGATTATATTCAAACCATGACCTTGATCGGGTACTTGACAATTCGGTGTATGCTCCACTGTAATTTTCAAGTCAAATACTTTGTGATGAGATGAACTCTTCAGCTAGCCTGATAAAGGCAAATTACAATAAAGCTAATTTTAGCTAGCCAGACAATGGAAAATTAAATAAATTTTATAAATAAGGAGTTTCGGTAAAGATGAACTAAGGGAGTTAAGGAACACCTGTTATAGTCAATTTCATATGAGCAATTAGGAATTTCAGTTTTAGATCGATATTTTTGTACTGCCTTTGTTAGAGGAGTCTACGAAGATTGAACAAATGGAAGATTTTAGAGAACTGAAATAGAAGTGTTCTAGAAAGTCTAGTAATTGATTATGCTAGTTGCGTCATTTTGTCCACATCCAATTAAAATACCAATCCAAGAAAGAAGGGCATGTTACGATGTTTACAATGATCAAGAAAGAAATGACATTTTGGTGGTCGAAACCTTAGAAAATAGGAAGCTAACCTGAAGTCAACCCCTCAATTTTTACACTTGTCAAAGAGCTATAACCCTGAAAACATTAAAGAGCTATTGATTCTTTTGATATTCTGTGAACTCATGTTTATGATTTGATTCAATTGTGAGCATGAATTAAGGGGAAATGTTTTATTTAATTCTTTCATTCTTTGATCCCTAAAATAAGAGAAAAGGAAAAAAATATTTTCAAACATGAGAGTTTCAAATGTGAAAGGTCATTGAAGCTGGTGAGGCTCATTGTGCCTCTATTGGAGAAGAAGAATAAGCAAAGCCAGAACATGAAGCATTCCATAATCTTGAGGTAGATGGTCTAAGAGATCATAAAGGATGAAGAATAAGAGCTCGTAACACCCCTTTGTGACATTTTCAGCAATCTATCAAGAAAATGATCACCATATGGGAAAGGATCATATATCCCAGTGCAGAGCCAAAATGCAAGAGTACGACCAGTCAAGAATAAGATGATCACTTTATTGGAAGATAGGGTCACACATATCCTAGCTCATAACAAAATACAAGACATTGTGTTAGAAGGGTTGATCACTTCTTAAGTGTCAATGGAAACATGAAGAAAAACCCTCAAGCTATTTGACAACACTTCTGTTTAGTAACACTAGAATGTGAGCATTCAAAGTTAAGAGATTTTTGGTACGAAGAGAGCCATGAATACACACATTGGGTTAGGTGATACATGCGTCACAAGGCTCACATCAAAGGAAGAAGTAATAACTCTTCCAAATGATCCACTCGTCCAAGCTTTGGAAAAGAAGATCAAAATAGTAGCAGACTTGCGATGAATTTTTGAATGGGATCCTGATCTTATTTGGTCAACATGTCTTCTGGAGATAAAACCGGTTGTCCCTTATATTTCCAACGGTTCTTGAATCGCATCAATCCGATATCGGGAACTCAAGATATAGCCATTTTACTGAAGACGGTGCATGCAGAAAATCTTATACGGGATTAATACGAGATTTTGTAAATATTACGAATTTTCAATATTTTTATTGATTATTTGTAATATAACTTAATATAGGATGATGCATTATCTTTTAGGATTAGATTTATTATTTTATTAGGAATTAAGGTTGGGTTAAAATATTATCTTTAGTAATTATTATTTTATTAGGAATTAGAGTTAAGACATGTTTAGTTTATTATTAATTTATACATTAGTTATCTAAGGCCTTTAGAACTCAGCCCCTATATAAAGGAGGCTTCATTCAACTTTGTAATTAAAGATTTCTTTGATTAATAATACAACGAGAGTTCGTTTTTGCAAGTGCTGATTGTCTTGTGCCTTCGAAGCTTCTTCTCCTTGAGTTCTTTCAAGTTCTTGTGAGGGAGATTAATCTTCACACTCCAATTTGCCTTTTCATCACGACTAGGAGGGTTGGTTAGAGCCATTTATCGTGTTTGCCTTTTCATTGCGACTAGGAGGGCTCGATAGGACACTTATTCATCTATTATCCACAAATCCATTCGCACCATCAATCATCTTTACCGTTCACCTTCATAAGGGAGATCTTTTGATTTCTTTATTATCTTATTTCATCTTCCGTTTATTTATCTTTTGTTTATTTTATTCTAATCTTATTTCCTTGATTCCATCACATAAAAGAAACCTAAAGAATCCTAGCTGCTGCCGCCACCTTCCCCTATTCATCCCCTTTGTTCTTCATTGAGTCTAGAGCTTTCTAGGTTTGATTCTTCAACAAGAGCAACGTTCATTAACTCGCCACCGCTTCCCTATCAATTGGTATCAGAGCTGGGCCGATTCTCGGAAAGAAGAAAGCCATCTTGTTTGTTCTTGCACACAACACCGTCAAGGTACCCCAACGGAGCTAGTTCAGAGAAGATTCATCGTTTCAGGTTATTTTTATTTAATTTTAATTTAGATTCAAATTCTTCTTGTTAGTTTGCTATTTTTTTCAAAAACAAAAACAAAAAAAAAGACAAAAAAAAGGTAAAACAAAAACAAAACAAAAAGCCAAAAAAAACCAAAATTTCAAAAAAAAATTGAAAACGAAGGTATTTAGGGATGATTTTCTCCAGATATCATACTCATATTAAGTGTAATTTCCAGTCCAAAATTCACTTCAATCAGAGTTCATTAGAGCCTTCAAATATATCATTCAAGGTTTATCGACATATTCGGTCTAGAATATTGTCGAATTTCTTGAAAATTCTACAAAAGGAATTTTGTGGTGAAAATTTCCAGATTAAAACTTCATATATTGGAGATAATTTACACAAAAAATCAGAATTTTTGGAGATCAAGAACAACTTTGAACAAAGCGATCAAGAAAAACAAATTGTTTGAGGACTCACCGTTCAACAGAGTCTACTGGATACTACTGAAGGTATTTGGTTCTGAAATTTTACATGTGATTTCTTGACGCATCGAAAGACATTAAAGAATTTTTCCAGAATTTTTGACACTGGTAACCCCCTCAAAAACGTTGCTCAAGTTGATTCAGTGTTTTCCAGGTTTCTGGGTTGGTTCTTTTTTTTCTTTGACTCTTAGTGCTTTAGGTTCTTTTGTTTTTCCTTGTTATTGTTCTTTTGCATTATCTAACACGTTATCTTCCTTGTGTTAGTAGGACTAAAGAGTTTGCATACTTCTTCCTTCTTTGCATTCTCGTTCTCTTGGAGTCTAACCCTTGTTTGGCCTCTTAGAACTTTTAAGTTTTTTCTTATCGCCTTTGCTAGTAATCAAACTTCGATACGAACTGTGGAAGACTAATTGGTAAAGTGAGTTTTAAAGAGTACAAGATCGGCTTACTTGCCTCTCGTTGTGTTACTTTCTTGGAGTGACTTGTGAGGTTTCTTGCTTTGTTGAATTTTCTTCCTTTTATTTTTATTTTACTTTAAAATTTTCTTTTGAATGTTATGATTTCAGGATAGGCGACAATAACAACAAGACACTTACGGCTATCTTAGCCACATTTACCCGACTCATGACTCAAGTTGAAAGATTTGATGAAATCGTGAGAGAACGACAAAAACCACAACGGGATCTACCAAACCAGAATCCAAGACCAAACAATGTTGAACTTTTGGTACCCGGGCGAGAACAACCACGTTTTCAAGCACCCAAACTCTTTGCAAAACCAAAGTTCACGATCCCGTCTTTCAAAGGAGACAATGATTCAGACAGGTACATCGAATGGGAAGGAAAAGTTGATCTCATGTTCGCATACCATGACTGCCCCCAAGCTCAACAAGTTCACCTCATCACCACACAATTCGAAGGATATGCTCGAACTTGGTGGATGCAAACAAGGAAAAAGATCCAGAACTTCCAAATTCCAATAATCACTTCTTGGACCAACCTCAAACAAACCATGAGGAACCGATTCTTACTGACACATTATAAACGAGAAGTTAAACAACGACTACACCGACTTCGACAAGGTAGAAGTTCAGTTGAAGATTACTACAAGGAGATGCAGTCCTTACTCAATAGGGCTAACATAACCGAAAAAGAAGAAGTCACCGTGTCAAGATTCGTCGTCGGCTTAAACTCAAACATCACTGATCTTCTTGATCTACAAGGGTATAAAAACCTTGAAGATGCACTAAAGAAAGCAATGACAATCGAAATACAAATCCAAAGGAGATTCCGAGAACATTACCAAGGTACTTCATTCTTTTACCAAGGTAATCCTTCAAATCCTTCCTCATCTTCTGCTCCATCTTCTCTGAAAAAACCAAGAGATGACAAACCTGACAAGGAGAAAGAACGACCAGCAAAGAATGACACACTTCCAGCCCCTAAAGATCAAATGATAATTTGTGAGGAGTAGGGAAAGCAAAAAAGAAAAAATGAGAAAGAGGCAAAAGAAAAAGAGGTCACTAGTTACAAAAGCCAAAAGAATAATGACCCATGGGAGGTGAGTGAACCTAATTGTGAGAAGAAAAGAGTAGCTCAAAATCTATGTGTGAGCACAAAAGAATTGAGAGAGAACCTTCTTTACAAACAGCCTTCCATCCTTGTTCGCTTTAGAGAATCAATTGTTTCGATTTCTAACATTAACAAGGATTTGTCTAGTGTGTTTTCATCTTTGTTACAGGATTTTTGAGAAGAATTAGGTGATCCACCTGATGGATTACCACTGGAAAAAGGAAAACAACACCAAACCAATCTAATTCAAAGTTCCATCATACCTCGTCAAACATACAATCTCGAAGAAACCAAAGAGTTAGATTTGTTACAAAAAGGCTACATCCATGAAAGCCTTAGTCGTAACGTCATCTTAATGACGAAACATGACTTGAACAACTCCACATGCTTTATAGTTCGTACACAGGGAATCCATGTAAATGATGAGAAAGTAAAAGCAACACGAGACTGGCCCACACCATCTTCCATCGCCAAGAGTTGTCGAATAGTGCTAGGTGACCCTCCTGACAGGTTACCACCTGAAAACCCTAATCACTATGCCATACCAGTAAAGAGTCACAATTTACGAGAGTCCAAAGGTAAATATTTTATTACTCATTTTAATGACATTGTTACGTACTTCTTCTCCTTCTTACAAGGTAAGGCTCGTGAAGTTGTCATCCATACTAAACACAACTCCTTTAAGTGTGTAACATACCGAGGTAAGCAAAACATAGTAGACGATACACTACCACGAAGGTATACTCTTACCTATCAAACTCATACTACTATTCCGAGAATTGAACATATCAAAGATGTATATCACGATAACTCGGATATTTCTGATATTTCTACCCATACTTTTAAAAGTGCTTTTAATGAGCTTTATCTTGTATACAAGTTTCCTTGCCAACTAAACAGGTTCTACAGTCCACAAATCTCCTCCTGGGAATCATTAATTCATGAACCACACTTAGGAGACTTAAGAGATTACTTTAACAAACCAGTTGACATGGTTTTTAAACACTCATTCTCGCCACACATTAATAAAACCATGGAGAAATTATCTGAAATAATCATACAGAAAGCCAACAGTGGTCGGCGCCATGTTGAAATTCAACCAAAACATCATATTACAAGACTTGTATGCAAAAGAGGATTTCAAGACTACAAGAAATAAGTTCCTACAAAGAAGAAACCTCGACTGAAACGCATAAAGACACATCACATTGATCCTGGTAAATGTTTCACAAGTTTTCCTTTCAACACATCTAAGTCTCTTTCTCTTGGATTTTCAGATTCGAGGACGAATCCTTTTGAGGAGTGGGGGAACGATACATGCACCAGATTCCATAATATATGCTTCTTTGGACTAATATTTCTACTCGAACCTATTAGAAGAACAAAGTCTCGAAGATTCAAAGCATATCTATTCGGTAAGTATAATGTGAATGAATCATTAAACGATTCTAATGTTGCTCCCTTTAATGTTTCAGATTCGAGGTCGAATCTTTTTGAATAAAGGGAGGATGATACATGCATCACAAGGCTCACATCAAAGGAAGAAGTAATAACTCTTCCAAATGATCCACTCGTCCAAACTTTGGAAAAGAAGATCAGAACAGCATCAGACTTACGACGCCTTTTGAATGGTATCCTGATCTTATTTGGTCAACATGTCTTCTGGAGATAAAACCGTCTATTCCTTATCTTTCCAACGGTTCTTGAATCGCATCAATCCGATATCGGGAACTCAAGATATAGCCATTTTACTGAAGACGGTGCATGCAGAAAATCTTATACGGGATTAATACGAGATTTTGTAAATATTACGAATTTTCAATATTTTTATTGATTATTTGTAATATAACTTAATATAGGATGATGCATTATCTTTTAGGATTAGATTTATTATTTTATTAGGAATTAAGGTTGGGTTAAAATATTATCTTTAGTTATTATTATTTTATTAGGAATTAGAGTTAAGACATGTTTAGTTTATTATTATTTTATACATTAGTTATCTAAGGCCTTTATAACTCAGCCCCTATATAAAGGAGGCTTCATTCAACTTTGTAATTGAAGATTTCTTTGATTAATAATACAACGAGAGTTCGTTTTTGCAAGTGCTGATTGCCTTGTGCCTTCGAAGCTTCTTCTCCTTGAGTTCTTTCAAGTTCTTGTGAGGGAGATTAATCTTCACACTCCAATTTGCCTTTTCATCATGACTAGGAGGGTTGGTTAGAGCCATTTATCGTGTTTGCCTTTTCATTACGACTAGGAGGGCTCGATAGGACACTTATCCATCTATTATCCACAAATTCATTCGCACCATCAATCATCTTTACCGTTCACCTTCATAAGGGAGATCTTTTGATTTCTTTATTATCTTATTTCATCTTCCGTTTATTTATCTTTTGTTTATTTTTATTCTAATCTTATTTCCTTGATTCCAGCACATAAAAGAAACCCTAAAGAATCCTAACTGCTACCGCCACCTTCCCCTATTCATCCCCTTTGTTCTTCATCGAGTCTAGAGCTTTCTAGGTTTGATTCTTCAACAAGAGCAACGTTCATTAACCCGCCACCACTTCCCTATCAGTAGGACTGAACCCACATCATGTTGAGATGACAAGATTCAGACCAATGAGGCATTAAGAATGAGCCTTACAATTTGAGGTGTTGGGGCATTTTAAAGGCCCGTACCAGTATAAGATAATGTTGGGGCGCGACTGAACCCACATCATGTTAAGATAACAAGATTAAGACCAAGAATGCATTGAGCATGAGCCTTACAATTTGAGGTGTTGGGGCATTTTGAAGACCCGTACCAGTATAAGATAATGTTGGGGCACTAGTGAAGGCATGTTTCAGCTAGAGGTATTAATGTGGGGCATTTTTGGAAGCCTATGAAGACCTGTGGAACGATCATTAAATTGAACAAATAGTTCCAATGGGATAGAAATATATGAAGAATAAAAATGGTGAAACAATGACAGTGAAGTTTATTGTATACGATCATTTTATACATAATCAGTTTCTTTTATGATTTCATATGCATTAATGTTGGCGAAGCAAAACATCCCACTTTAAGTTCCACTGAGTTTTGGTATCCTTGTAATACCATACAAAAACTCTGAGCGCTATGCAAAGAGTTTCTCTGGTTGAAATATATAGGCAGAAGCCACAGGAAAGATGAATGTGTATCAAATGGTACTGAACCAATGTTGTGTTACCCAAGATGAAGATTGTCTTCTACGACCCCAAGGTTAAAAATGAGAAATGATGAAGATTTCTTTCCACGGAAGAGGTGATAGACTTTTAACAGCCAAAGATTAATGGAACCAACTAAGGTTGAATGATGGGCTGTTGTTAAACCTCCCGATATGATATGGTATAAATAAGCCTTGTTTGATATCCTAGTAGATGTGGTGACATGAAAAAATCGGGATAAATCCTCCTTGTTATATGCCACAATAGTCAAATCAGAATAGACACACCACACCCTATGATCTTTATGGAGTTTGGCATAGTCATATGTATAATCTCTGAAAAAGGGGCATCAAGATCATAATACTAATTGCAGTAGGAATTCGAGACAGAAAACAATTTCTCTGAAATGAAGACAGAAAACAAAGACCACAAGATGATTGGGCAGATCTTCAGAAGTTTCAAGTTGTTACACCGATGTCTGTTAAACCCTAGAGAAGAATGATTAAGAAAAAGAAGGTTTGGTTCCCCACTTTGGAGTTAAAGGAAAAATGAATCAGCCTTTACACATGCATGAGAACATTATTTACAAAAAAATGCATTGCATTGCATTCGCATTTCACACATAAACATTTGGTTTTTACAGATTTTCCAAGAAAAAAAAAGATTCATGGTATTAAAATCACAAGTGGAAGCAAGAATTCAAACCTCAAATACAGGGAATCATGTCTAAAAAGGCAGAACCTGAAGAACAGAGTGGGCCCAATCCACAAAGGAAACATTTCTTTGAAGTGGGGCATGTTGCCCAACCATTAAGTCGTTTTATAAGTGAAAAAATGAGCAAGGTTTCTCATTCAAATTTGAAATTTAAAATTTTTGAAAAGTAAGAAAGGTTTCTTACCTAGTAAAATATTTCCAAAATTTATAAGTCCTTCGGGCTATCCATAAGACCTTTGGGCAGGATGTTTTCACATGTCTATCAAAATATGAGAAAGGTTTCTCATTCAAATTTGAAAATTTGAAATTTTTGAAAAGTAAGAAAGGTTTCTTACCAAGTAAAATATTTCCAAAATTTATAAGTCATTCGGGCCATCCATAAGACCTTTGGGCAGGATGTTTTCACATGTCTATCAAAATATGAGAAAGGTTTCTCATTCAAATTTGAAAATTTGAAATTTTTGAAAAGTAAGAAAGGTTTCTTACCTAGTAAAATATTTCCAAAATTTTAAGTCCTTTGGGTCATCTATAAGACCTTTGGGTAGGATGTTTTCACATGTCCTTTAAATATGAGAAAGGTTTCTCATATTAAATCTGAAAATTTGAAATTTTTGAAAAGTAAGAAAGGTTTCTTACCTAGTAAAATATTTCCAAAATTTATAAGTCCTTAAGGGCCATCCATAAGACCTTTGGGCAGGATGTTTTCACATGCCTATCAAAAAATGAGAAAGGTTTCTCATTCAAATTTGAAATTTGAAATTTTTGAAAAGTAAAAAAGGTTTCTTACTTAGTAAAATATTTCCAAAATTTATAAGTCTTTCAGGGCATCCATAAGACCTTTGGACAGGATGTTTTCACATGTCTATCAAAATATGAGAAAGGTTTCTCATTCAAATTTGAAAATTTGAAATTTTTGAAAAGTAAGAAAGGTTTCTTACCTAGTAAAATATTTCCAAAATTTATAAGTCCTTCAGGCCATCCATAAGACCTTTGGGCAGGATGTTTTCACATGCCTATCAAAATATGAGAAAAGTTTCCCATTCAAATTTGAAAATTTGAAATTTTTGAAAAGTAAGAAAGGTTTCTTACCTAGTAAAATATTTCCAAAATTTATAAGTCATTCGGGCCATCCATAAGACCTTCAAGCAAGATGTTTTCACATGTCTTTTAAAATATGAGAAAGGTTTCTCATATTAAATCTAAAAATTGAAATTTTGAAAAGAAAGAAAGGTTTCTTACTTAGTAAACTATTTCCAAAATTTATAAATCCTTCGGGTCATCTGTAAGCCTTTCGAGCAAGATGATAAGTCCTTCGGGCCATCCATAAGACCTTCAGGCAGGATGTTTTCAGATGTCTTTTGAAATATGAGAAAGGTTTCTCATATTAAATCTGAAAATTAAAATTTTGAAAAATCTGATATTCCCTTCAGAAGAAGCTGAACAGATTCCTCTTTTTCAAGGTTTGATATTCCCTGAGTGACAGTGAAACAAATCTGCCCTAATTCAGTGTATCACAACTCTTTCCAGATCTGATATTCCCTTCAGAAGAAGCGAAACAGATTCCTATCTTCCAAGATTTGATATTCCCTGAGTGACAGAGGAATAAATCTACCCTAATTCAGTGGGTCACATCTCTTTCTAGATCTGATATTCCCTTCAGAAGAAGCGGAACAAATTCCTATCTTCCAGGATTTGATATTCCCTGAGTGATAGCGGAACAAATCTGCCCTAATTCAATGGATCATATCTCTTTCCAGATCTGATATTCCATTCAGACGAAGCGGAACAAATTCCTATCTTCCAAGATTTAATATTCCCTTCAGAGATAACGGAACAAGTCTACTCTGATTCAATCTTCCCTGAAGAATAGTGGAATGAATCAACATCCCCATATCTGATATTCCCTGAGTGACAGTGGAACAGATCCTTATCATATTTCAAACCTTGAAGTTAATCGGATGAAAAACACATTGTCTTTTCGTCTTTGCCCTATTCTTGTTGACACAAGAATGGGTAAAAAGGGGCAGCTGTCGACACTCATTTTTAGTCCCATCTTTTAATATTTCATTATAATTATTATTAATATTATTATTAACTTTTTATTTTATTTATTTTGTTTACATGTTACAACAAACCCAACTAGGGCCCGAACTACAAAAAATAAGCACCAACCCAACCCAATTGGAACCCCCAATCTGACCCAGCAGCTTGACCCGACCTGGTTCCAGACATCACCATGATCTGCCATTTTTAGTTCCCACGTGAAGCATCACGCCCGGGAAACTCATGCCCTATAGTACCCATCACGTGAAGCACCACGCCCTACAGCACCATCGTCTGCTAATCACCAACAAATTAGCCACCAAAATAAAAAAAAACAAACATTACCTACCCTAATCCACTAAACTTAATCCTTTCAACCTACTCCAACCAACCAATTAAAAAAAGGGTCATCACATGTAAATAAAGGAGGAAACAATTGTAGGGAAGGGGGAAGGGTCAATAACAGGGGGTTGGGTTTTTCAATAGAACAACGGGGAATTCACCAAGGAGGAATCAATGAGAGGCTAGCAAGAACAGAAAAAATTGTAAGGGAAGGGAAACAATGTAATAGAGGGTGTACTACTAATTTTCTCTGAGGAAACAAAGCAAATACAAAACGAAATTTCAGAAGCATTTTATTATCTTTCAAAAGACCATTTTTGTGCTTTGTTGTAAACGAAATAGAAATTAAAAATAAGAGGGATTTGATTCATTACCTGAGCCGAGGAAAGAGTTACCTTCGCTGAGAGGAGGAATCCCGCCGAAGTTATCGGGGTAAGCATCTGAATATTCCAATAACCCTTATATCTCTTAAGTTTTTGTATTGTCCATTCTTAGAACTAAGAACCTTTCGCATGAAATAATAAAAAACCATCTCTAATAAGTGTGGTAGCCATTTGACCGAAATAAATTAAAAGTAATTAAAGTCAGAATCATTTAAAACTAAAAGATAGAGTAAAGGGGAAAGGGATCGGTTTCATTACATGGTTTTGTGGTCGAATGGTGAGAGAGTAATGAGAGGGTTGAGAGCACAAAGAGAACGACTAAAGAGAGTAGTTTAGGTTGGGATTAGGTTTAAGTTATAATTGGGTTTTTATATCTTAAATTTAGGGTAATTTTCTCTCGTACCTTTATGCTTTAACATCGTATTTTCAGTTTAGTCACTTGTAGGACCATTTTCGAATTTTGACCTTTTTATTTGTCTTGATGTCGTTATTTTCCATATTTTCCTTCTGGTTTTATTGGTTTGGTGTATTTGTTTTTAAGTCCATCACATTTAGGGGTGTCTTCACATTATGTTCCTTGTTATATTACTAATTTACGCATAATTTTGATTTATACTATTTTGATCACAATGTTGCATTTCTTCATTGTATTAAGATTAAGTCCTCGAATTATTCAGTTAATTTTTAATTTAGTTCCCATAATTAATTACTTTAATTTCTTAGTTATCTATACGTTTGAAGTATCATGCTAGATCTTATTTTTATTTTTATTTAAATCCTATTTATGGGTTTATTTAAACATTAATGTCTGGAATATAGTTATTATTATGTTTTACGATTTAAGGTGGGGGTAGTTTCTAATTTTAACCCTAAATTTGTTCCCTTTGTTTTAATATTATACCCTTCCTCTTGTGTAAATATATGTTTTTAGTTTTACATGTCTTCACGTTTCATACATACATTCCATCTAGAATAGGTTGCATTTGTGTCCGTATAAATATATACATATATTTTATAATTAGGTTTAAGGGTCTATTTGTTTGCCGTAAAATGAATTACAGAATTTGTTTTCCCTGAAATCCTGTGTCTGTTTCATGTAATTCGTTTTCCGGAAAATATTTTCCCGTGTTTGTTTCACATAATTCGTTTTCCGGAAAATGTTTTCCAGTGTTTGGTTGGAGGAAAACTGGTTGGTTAACGTAATTCATTTTCCTGGTCAACATAAATTCCTTTGTGTTTTCTGGAAAATGACTTACGGTCTGATTTTCCATAAGTCAATTTCTAAACTTTTCATACTCAAAATAATTTTATTTTATGAATTTAATATTAATAAAATATTTTAATATCATTTTCATCAAATATTAATTATTAAAATATCTAAAATATTTATTAATATTTATATAATATAATATTATATTTTTAATATTATAATAAAATAATCAATTATATTATAATAATATAAGATATTATATTATTATTTTAATAAATATATATTAATTTTTTATATATTTAATAATGAATAATATTATTTATATATTTAATATTAATATAATATATATAATTTTAATAAAGATATAAAAATACTAATTAATATTTTTAAAATATAATATAACATTATTACTTTAATAAATAATTAATATGATTTATAATTTTTTTTATTTCACAAAAATATACCAATATTAATATTTTAATTAATAAAATTATAAAAAAAATTAATAATAAATAATTATTTTAATATTTTAAAATAATAATATTAAATTTTTATGATAAATAATATTATTTATTGTATTTAATATTTTTAATAAATAATTTTTTTTAAAACTCATCAACTAGTGGAAAAAAGTTTAAATAACATCTTCCAAATATCATAAAACATTTTCGAGATGTTTTTCAGAAAAATATAATTCATTTTACAGAAAACATTTTCCGAAAAACGTTTTCCATAAATGTAATTCATTTTCCAGAATTCAAATTCTAGTAATTCATTTTCCAGTAATTCAAATTCCAATAATTCATTTTCCAGAAAACCAATTACAACCAAACAAACAGACCCTAAGTTTGACTTTAATATACTTGAGTAAATATCAATTGTAACATGTCGAAAATTCCTTTTTTTAATAATTACGTGAATTTACGTCGGGGATATTTATTACATGCTATATTTAGATGTTTTGTTTACGCATGTTTAAACTTCACGCATTTAATTTAGAGGATATAGTATAATGTTTAATTTAGGTTCGATTTTATTCATTTGTGTGCATATCGGACTAGTCATTTATATGGATCGAATGTTACATGATATTTTTAATCATAATATTTATTTAATTAACTTTTGCATGACATCATTTTTTTATAATTTGTATGATATCCTCATGTGCATAACTCGACATTATTACATAATTGGATTAAGGGTAATACTCTTTTAATTTAAAATTGTTTTAAGTGGGTTGTCTTAACGTATTAGATATCCATTTTTGATGATTTTAAATTACAAGTGTATCCCATTAGTAACACCTAAAAATTGATTCATCACTTTAAAATTTGGGAACAAAAGAAAAATAAATGTTTGGCTATTTAAATTTGTCGAGAAAAGGTTGTTAGAACTCATCTAAGATATGGTCTCGATATTTTTAAATAATCGAATATTCTTTATTTTTCTAAAGGCTTGGTAATTTTAATTTAATCTATTTTGGTGCTTTTGAATATTATAAAATTCACTTCTTTGTTTTTTTTTTGGGTTCATAAATAAAATTAAAGTCGAACTTGTAAATTTAATTGTAAATACATTAATTAATCGACTAGGTACCGATTTAGGGCATTGTGGGGGTGCTAATCCTTCCCCACGAGTAACCGACTCCCGAACTCATTTTTTAGTAACGCATACCTCAATTTGTTGTTTTAATTTAAATTAATTTTTATTTAAAATGACAAAACATTTTTGGGTGCCCAATCATACCCTAATCAAAGATTGGTGGTGACTCCTCGAACTGTATGTTTTTTTATCGTAAATGAATTTCCAAATTTTTGAAACGAGAGGTTTTTAAAATCATATTCACTTTTAATTATAATTAATCAAGAGATAATAATTAAAAATGGTTGGTTTTCAAAATCTCATCCGAAAAAAAACTGTTTCGACACCACCTATTACCTCGGGTCTAGACAACAAGGAAAGTTTTCGTGTATTACTCTGAAAAAGGTTTTGTAAACTACAGGTAACCCCTCTGCAGTCCAATTGTTCAACACGAAGCCTGGAGGTGCGGGATAGATTCCTACATCCATTCATTCCTCAGCCTCATCATCCAGTATCACATTAATGGCCAGATCTTTCAGTGCATCCTTGACGATGGGTTTCTTGACTTACTGACTGCTCAGAACATATGACCTCCAGACACAAATATTTCATGCAGCGGTGGGAAAGTAATCGGTTCCAACTGAATTCATCTTCGGCTAACCTCACTCTTCTCCTTTCTTGGCTCTTTTGGATTCCCTTCAATTTTTCCCTCAAGGTTGGTTGATATCCCTAGCCAATGAGATCCCTTTTAGTGGTAGGAAAAACGTGGTTAACAAGTCCCTACAGACGGCTCCCTAACCCTTTTCCAACCTTGGCTCCCCTTCCTAGAGTCAGCTTAAGTTTCATTCGGGTGCAGCTGGATAGTCTAGGTTTGGGCATCTTTCTTCCCTCAACCACAAATATTGCATTGACAAACTCCAGGGATATGAAGGAACACTCCACAGCTTTCTCATCTACTTCAACATAAGGGGCGGTGGTAGAAACAGAAGTAATAATGCCTTCCTCAATGTTAATGCATATTAGCCTCCCCTCAATCACAAACTTTAGTTTTTGGTGCAGTGTAGATGGAACTGCCCTTGCCTGGTGGATCCAAGCCCTTTCTAATAGTCAATTGTAGGTAGGCATGATGTCCACAACAAGAAACTTGACCTCATAGGTAGATGGGCCAATAGTTAGGGGTATGTCAATATTCCCTAGTACTTCTCTCTTCGTTCCATCGAATGCTCAAACGACGCTCTGACAGTTTCTCATATGTGTACTATCGACATGAAACTTCTTCAGGGTTATCAACGACATTACATTTAGAGCAGAGCCATTGTCAATTAACACTCGGGATAAAACATGTCATTTGCACCTGACAGTGATATGTAGAGCTTTTTGGCTACCAATCATTCCAGATGGAATCTCATCATCGGAAAAGGAAATAAAGTTGTCAGCTTGGATATTCACAACAAACCTATCCAGCTTGTCTACAGGTACATCATTCAGCACAAAAGTCTAATTCAAAAGCTTAAACAACGCGTCTCGGTGTGCCTCGGAGCTCAATAGAAGAGCAAGTATCGAGATACGAGCAGGTAGCTTATGCAGCTGTTCAACAATGCTATTGTAATGCCCTAAATATTGAATTTAGTACTTTATTGAAAAGATTTAAAAATAGAGGATTTAATTGACTAAATGATCAAGGATGAGTAGATGATTGGAATAGTATTTTATACTAGATTGCAACTATAAATGAATAGAGAGGGCATTTTAGTCCTTTAAAGGGGAAATAAATTTAATTATTATTTTAATAAGGTATTTAAATAAGGAAAAGGGGGAAAATAAGATACAAAGCTATAGCTCTATCTTTTTCTTCTTGCCGTGGAAAAAGCTATCCCCATAGCTCAAAGGTAATATTTCAAATGGCTAGTTTATTCTTTCGTTTTTTGTTGGTTATTGAAGCTTTGAGTATGCTAGAAGCTTAAGGAAAGATAAAATGGGATTAAAACTAAGTTATGGATAAGATAATAGAGATTGAAAAAAATGGGTTTTTGAGTGATATACTATAATATGAGTGTTTATGGATGTTTAATGGTAGATTTGACTTGTCACATAGGTAAATGAGAGATTATAAGCATTGGATAGGATTAAGAACACATTAGGAAAAGTGGTGTGCTTCTTGGAACTGAATGTTCTTGGAAGATGTTAGATGTTTTAAGAAACAAAATGAAGGAAAGTTAGTATGGATAGTTATTGAAGAGTTTTATAGTATTGTAGGGTGTAAATATAACAAAAAAAAGGGAAGCTATCGATACCATTTCAAAACATAATGCAAAAATGGTATCGATACCATAACATATTATCGGTACCATAATATAGTAGTATCGATACTGAGGGGCCAAAAATTGTAAGATAAGCTGATAATGTTTAGAAAGGTTAATAATAGGTTCTATTGAGTAATTTTTAAGTGTAATTCTTAGGAAATATAATAACAATTGATATTGTACATGTATTTAATAGATGCTTGAGTAGATCGAAATCAAGTTCCCGAGTCAAGCAAAACGAAGGGAAAGGGCAAGTTACATGAGTGATCAGCGTTGTATTTTGGATACGGTAGCTAGACAAGCCAGGTGAGTGCATTTAATTATGTAACTATATGATGTACTAATCATATATGTATATCTATTAAAAATATATGTGGTGGTTACCAAATAGGCACTAAGTGTGCATTCCACAGAATTCATCCTATGTAGATGAATAACCATACATGCACTAAGTGTGCATTCCACGGAATTCATCCTATGTGGATGAATAACCGTGCAGGCAATAAGTGTGCATTCCACGGAATTCATCCTATGTGGATGAATAACCGTACAGGCACTATGAGTGCAAATCCACGGAATTCGTCATGAGTTGGTGAATAACAGTACAGGCGCTATGTGTGCAAACCCACAAAATTCATCATGAGTTGATGAATAACCGTACATGCACTATGTGTGCAAATCCACGGAATTCATCATGAGTTGATGAATAACCGTACATGCACTATGTGTGTAACCCACGGAATTCATCGTGAGTTGATGAAATATTGTATAGGCACTACGTGTGCATCTTAATAAATGAACATGAATAGGAAATTGGTAAATTATCATGTTAGCACTAAGAGTACAAATGTATAATGTTTATAATAAATTATAAAGAGTTAACTGATATTATGAATAATAAGTAGAGTAGAAACTAGTCCAAAGTAAAAGATTAGATGGATAGAAATGCATAATGGTGTATAAAAGGCATGAAAGGATGCCATAAATGAAATGCATAATAGTGTATAAAAGGAATGAAAGGATGCCATAAATGAAATGTATAATGGTGTATAAAAGGCATGAAAGGATGCCATAAATGAAATGTATCATGGTGTATAAAAGGCATGAAAGAAAGTATAACAAATTAATAATAATTACTAAAGAATAATAGGAAAAATGTACAGAAAGAAAAGTATGTTGGATATGTTAAGAATGGTTACGATGATAGTAGGAAAGAAATTTGGTTTAAATAATAGGGACTTATATAATCCTTATGGATGATACGGAGTAGTTCAAAAATAAATAAGCATGATGTACTTATGTATATAGAAATGTTTCCTTAAAAATTTATATCTCATTAAATAAGTATTTAACGTATGTTGATTTCATGCGTAGGTCAAACCATAGATTATTCGAGTAAAGAGTACAACAGTAGCATCAGATATCATCAATTAAGGTTGACCCTTATCATTAACGGTAGGACAATCATGTTTATTTTGAACAATTGTTGGCATGTAATCGAATTTAAAGAAAAATGCTCTTGAATGTATATCAAGTGGAATTTTGGTAGTATATTTTGATGATTGTTTTATGATTGTATTTAAATATTTTAATTTAAATTTTTAAAACAAAATTTTAAGGGTTTTCAAAAGAAAAACTGTTTTAAAAGTGATGTGACATCTATATCTCGTATACGGAAAGGTATACGGGAGATGGGTGTTACAGCTATATTCGATGTGCTTCAAAATTTTCAAAAATTCCACAACCTCGTTCTCGATCACTGGTTCGTTGATGGTTGGTTCATCTTCTTTTAACAGCAAGTCGACTTTATTTCCTTTGTCATTATTAGATCTCTTCTCAGGTTCTTTGGGCTGATTGGGAGAGTAGCATCTCCTACTCCTGGTGAAATAGCCTACTTCATCCACTTCTTTAATCTTTTTCTCTACCTCTTCCATCTTGCACTCATATTTCTATGGAACTCTCTATTTGTCATTGTAAGGGAATGGAGATGGGGGTGTAATGATCACCTTAGGAGTTACTTTCTCTGCCACACGAGTTTTTGGTGTGATGACTATAAGGCAATTGGCATTGTAAACTCCCCTATACAAACCTTCAGATGCATAAATCTCCACTTCTTCTTCTTCAACGGTTTCCTTATAAAACTCCATTTCTTTATCATATATTATTCTCTATACTAGAGCTCAGAAATCAGGACAATGATGTATGGTGTATCCTTCATAATTGTGATAATGGCGTATATCCTCATTCTTGATTTGTTCAGCTGTTAGATTGGGGATCAATAGGCCCTCCTTGATCATTTGACACTATATCCAATACATTGGTGATTTTACCTCACTCATACTTGTTATGATCTTCCTTCCTCTTTCCTCAACAACAACATTGATTCCTGAACCTGCATGATTTGGCAATGGGTTTTGAGCCATATTTGATTTCTTGTTATCACCAAAGTTGATGGCATTGGACAATTTTCTTAAAGGCAGTGCAGTTCTCAATTAAATGTCCATGAACCCCTGTGTGATACTCACATTGGATGTTGGCATCATACCACTTAGGGTAGGGAGGTTGTATAGGTGACACATGGTAGGGTGACACCACGTCTCACTTAAGATCTGGAATAACTTCCTGTAGGACATAGGGATTGTATCGAACTGAGGTTTCTATCTCTCTTGCCTTGGCTCCTTTGCCCCTTACCTAGTATAATTTTGTATAGATGATCATTTGGCTTGTGGTCGAGATATAATGATGTTGTTGGAGTCGTATTTCATCACATTGTTGACCTCATTATCCTTCTTTCTCACTGGTGGTTTCTTGCTAGACTCACATCCATCAAGTCTCCCACTCTTAATTGCCATCTCAATCATCTCCCCATCTATGACTAAGTCAGCAAAACTCTTATATGAATTCCCTATGAGGTGGCTAATGAAAGAAGCTCTTAAAGTGTTTATAAAGAGCATGTTTGTCTATTCTTCTTCGAGTGGTGGATGGACTTGTACAACCACGTCTCTCTATCTCTGAGCATGTTGTCTGAAGTTCTCATTGTATCTCTTTTCCATACTTTACAGCATAATTCGATTGGGCCTCATATCCTTTACATACTTATATTGCTCAAAAAAACTTTGGCCACATATTTCCACAATTTGATATAAACCTTGCTCAACTGATTCTACCATTGAGTAGCGGAACCTATTAAACTCTCCTGGAAGCAATGGATCAACAGTTGATCATTCTTTGTGTAACCGATCATTTTCTTGTAGAACATTGTGTTGTGGGCATAGGGGCACCTCGTGCCATCGAACTTCTTAAAGTCAGGAACTTTGAATTTTAGAGCTAGCACCAAGTCAGGAACCAGACTCAACTCCTTGGTGTCGATTCCATAAACACTAGTATATTCCTTCATAGCCTTGATTTCCTCCTCTAACTGCTTTCACTTCTCTTCTAGCTGTTTGTTTTGTTACAACCTGGATTCTTTGCCAAAATATGGGACTTGGTGATGTTGATGTTCTTCCTGGTGTGAGCTAGCTCCAGGATATAAGTTCACAGAGACACCAACTGGGTTAATGTGCATCTTCCCAGTATGAATAGACGTTTCTTGGAGTGACTGGGATTGAGCCGGGGTAAACACATGTGGGTAGAGTGGTCCTTCAGTCACAGTTTCAGGCACAAGGCATTTCTCATGCTTGGGATTCCTTCATTCAAGTATACTAGCAAACTTAGCAAATATCTGTCTTTAGGCATTCAATATATCTTCTTGCATCTTTCTCATGTTTTCTTGTATCTCTTGCTGAGTTTTCTAAATCTGGGCGATTTTGTCATCCACTGCCTTTTTCTTGGTGTTGTACGGATGCTTGGAAGTTCCCAGTATACTGCCACACTGTCTTTTTTATTAAGTTTGATATTTTATTAATGAAAATGAAATATATGACTATGAATGAATATAATGTAATGCGAAAGGTAAAATGTAAAACGAAAAGTAAAATGCAAATGAAAAATAAAAGGTGTTGATTCTTGAATGATTCCTTAGAATAACTTTTTATATTAAAAACGAAGTTCGATTACAAAGCTTAAACATATCATAGATAGATCTGAGTTATCACCCCTAATTGTTGCATGTGTCCAAGTAGATACAAATCCTCTAGGCTTCTTCAGTCTCGGGTTCCAATCATTCGCTTACAGTAGTAACTTCATGTCCTAAGTCGACCAAGTATTGAGCCACTCCTTGAGCATGTTCCATATAGCTAGCAATGAGGCCATCCCTTTGTTTAACTTTCCATTGAGCTTGCTCCCAATAATAGTGCCACTATATAGCTCCTTCACAAGGGACTATTGGAAGTTCACTTGCCCATCTCTGAAAATCTTGAACCATAGTCTCAACTCATTCACTCATGTCTTCATGGTTTCGATCTCCCCATGACTCGAGCTACCTTCTCGGCTTCGGTAACGTCATAATGTTGCCTCTAAACTCGAGACATTTTCTTTCAATTTTTCATTTTGGGCTCGACTCTCTTGTAGTTGTTGCTCTAATACACTCTTTTCTTTTGAAAGTATCTTCTCCTGATGTATTCTCTGCTATAGCTCTTTTTTATTTTCTCCTGCTACTCTCTTCAGACTTGCTACTTCATGCCTCCACTCAGCAGGCGATTTATTCGAGCTATCAGCCATCTGAGCCTTTGACATTCATTGGTAGGATAATTGGAGATCATCAAAGTCCAATCTAAGTTGTTTTTCTACTTTTTCAATTCGATCAGCTCGACCTTTTTAGATGTCAATTTTCACTCCCTTTTGGTATACCTCATCCTACAACTTTTGTAATGTTTCCTTCCACTGCTTTCTTTCAGCCTTAAAATCACGCTTGGCTAGCTCTAGCAGGGATGGTAGATGTTCTTCCATGGGTTGGGTATTTTCAGGATTAACCACTGGGATGTTATCATTAACTCGATTACTTCTCCATTGCTCGTATTCATGTGACAGCATCAGATCAAAAGTGAAGAGGTTTAATCAACGATTCTACTTTCATGCATCAGTAACCCCTTTGATGTTATTCTTGTACTGCTCTCCCTTGAATGCAAACTCTGACCCAGATAAATCCTACGTTGCAGGAATAAACTGCCTCATCCCATATTGCCTGGAAACTAATAGAGGTGCATATCCTACGAAACCCCATATTCTTGACAAAGGAACCCAATCTCGCTCTCCACACATGTAGAGTATGTTTGAAGAGATATTCTATGAAGCACACCACAATATGTCACCATCTCTGATATCCTTGAAGATGACCATTCATTTCTCTTCAGTAAAGTCGCCAAGACATTCTCGGGAAAGAAAGTCTTTTAAAGGCGAAAACCCATCTAGAAACACTCGTTCAGGTGATCTTTCGATGTGCTTGAAGGGATTGAGGATCAAACTAGCAATAGTGGTGCACATCCTATGAAGTGTCATTCTCCTTCTCGTCTGGAATAGTTCAAAAAATGGAATATCTCAGCTAAAATAGATGAAACAGGATCTGCGTGCCTATTAAATCTCTCAAACAAATCAACAACTAATACATCCATATGCCCCAAGACCTTTGGGAATATGACCAATCCATATATACCCAAAGTAAACAGGTCAATCTTCTTTCTCTTGTTGGGATATCGATCAATTACTTCTCTCAGAGAAGTCCAGGTAATACACTCACTATCTTCTTTCTTTTTGATGCTCCTAATAACCCATTCTTCACTCATTCCAGTCATCAAAAGTAATTTCTTTTAGAGAATGAGTGTTTGGCGATTTGGTGTACACCTTATCCACTTGGATTCTCGGACAACGGATCAAAGCATGATACTCCTCTATGGTAGGCATCATATCCACTCTTTCAAAAGTAAAGCAACTATAGGCGAGGTTCTAAAACTACGCAAGTGCTCTAAACAAATTTCAATCAATCGGAACGTCGAGGAGATAGAAGACGCCACCATAAAGCTGATAGAACAACTGCTTAACAATTGTTTCCCATTTTCCTAAATTTCTTTTAACTAGCTCAGATCATTCTAATATACATTGATATGGGTGTAACCAATCATATTTGGCACATACCCAGGCTGTAAGCTATCTTCATTGGTGAGTTGGGACTGCTTAGACCATATCAGAACATCTGCATTATCTTCTACCACTTTTTGGACCATTCGTTCCGTATTACTAGCCTACTATATGGACATCGATCACGGATCAACACCATGGAATGAGTAGTGCAATGTAAAAAATGTAATTAAAATAAAAAGACAAAAGAAAATTAGTCAGTAATCATAAAGAAATCAATCAAGAATAATATAATTTGTCAATAAAACCTACCCTCACATGTTGGCTACCCAATCATGTTTTATCAGTATCCTACACCAAACATGATTTCTACCCCAATTCTTTGTTTAAGATAAAAAAAAAACCTAACCACATGCCATCTAGTTCGCATGCTTATTCGAGAAAAATAAACCTAACCACATAAAAGACTAAAAAAGTTTTTCCTTGTGTACTCTCCTCATAGGATTCTTAAGGTTTGGGTTAAGCTCTACCTAGGTTCTAGCTCTACCTAGGTTCTAGCTCTAGGTTCACTATATGTTGGGTTCAGCTCTAAAGTAAAAGGTTCTCGAATTATCGTTATCTGTGCCCCGTTGGGCTACCATACCCTCAATTCTAGCCTATCACAGGCTTTCGGATCGAGTTCAATTCGAGGGAACACACCTCCTTATGTCTATACAGAGGTGAAAACCATTATGAGGACCATAATATGTGAGCCCCAGGAGCGATCCAGTATCTCATATGGAGGCGAAAACATACGAGGGAGTAGTTTCTCACCCCTACTTAAAAAGGTCATAGCAGGGTTTTAGATCATGTTATGATAATCCAAGTGTCCAGTGTGTGAGGAAAAGCGAAAAAAACACATAATCATACAACACACAAAACTCATCCCTCAATTCCAAAAAAATATACATTTAATTTGAAAACATTAGCAAATAAATCAGTGCAACTATTTTGTGGTTAATCAAATTGCAAACAAAAATTTATTTAAAACCAAACAAATGATCAAAAACCAAATTAGAACGAACTTGTAATTTTCATTTGCAAAGACAATTAATTGATTGATTATCAACCTGGCTCTCTAAAAAAATTCCCCAATGGAGTCGTCAAGCTATCGAAATGATTTTTTATTTAAAAAACCAATTTAATTTTTAATTAAAGAATGTGTTTTGAAAATATTGCTTCAAAAAATTTGGGGTTTTCTTTTAAAAGTAAAAAAACGGTTCGAGGAGTCGCCACCAATCTTTGATTAGGGTGTGATTGGGCACCCAAAATGTTTGTCATTTTAAAAAGATTTAATTTTTTAAAAATTATTAAAACAACGTTTTAAGGTCTGCGTACCAAAAAATTGAGTTTGGGAGTCGATTACGTGTGTGGAAGGATTAGCACTCTCACAACCCCCTAAATCGGTACCTAGTCGATTAATTAATTGTCTTTGCAATGAAATCTACAAGTTTGAATTTAATTTAATTTAATTTAAGATCCCTTTAAAATAATATTCTTTGAATTTTAGAATGAAACATAATAATATTTAATTATTTCCTATCGAGAAGAAGCAACATCTCATACCTCGAGGCAATCGATTTATACTCCAATCAAAATAAAGAAATATTACAATTCCTTTCAAAAATTCGTTATTAATTCAAATACATGAATAAAATAAAATAAGTTAAATTAAAAGTTACCAATCCATTTAGAAAGACAAAGAATATTCGATTATTTAAAGACGTCGAGATCGGACTTTTATAAGTTCTAAAGATCTTTTCTCAAAGAATTTAAATAAACGAACATTTCTTTTTCTATTGTTCCTAAATTTTAGGTGTGATCACATTTTAGGGTTTCACTTGACGGGATACGATTTCATTTTAAAATTGTTGGAAACAACTTTCTTATACGTTGAGACAATCACTCTTCGACGACCTTAAACTGAAGGGGTATTACCCTTAATCCAATTACTTGGGTTGGATCAGTTGTGCTCATGGGTATATCATACATATTATGCGGAAATGATATCATAAGACTAAAAATATTAAAACATACATAGGAGAATTACTACATGTAGAATAAAATAACTATGTAATACTAAAATACATACATGCATTTAGCAAGGTATTATGAACTTGCTTGCATGTTATAACATATAATATGCTTGACGTATGTTCAGCAAATAACAAACATGGGTTATATTAAAAATACATGCACGTCTCGAAGAGCAAAGGTATGAAACTACACATGCCATATATATGTAAAAAGTATCGACCAAATAAAAGCAAGATCTTTGATGGCTAAATGCACTAAGTTTACTATTAAAATCATAGACTTCGGTGAAGGGAATTATAAGTGATCAAATTAAATTCTAAAGTCAAGGCCAACATGTAGCATTACGATATGGGATAAAATCAAGCATGGAGTAAATGAAGAGCCTAAAGCATAAGAAAATTAAATAAAAAAGGGCTTAAATCAAAAAGGAGGTCAACATATTTAAGGATGAATATTAACTTATAATAATATTCATAGCTCAAATCAATGGGGATAAAACTCGAATAAGGACCAAAACAAGAGTTTTAAACAATGCAAGCCAACTGTGAAAAGACAAAAGAAATAAGGGAGCAACAAGCGAAATAGACCAAAATACAACACATAGAAACCTTAGCACCCAAAGTGGAAACTTGATAAATTAAAAAAGAGGACTAAAATGTAACAACTTAAAACCAGACGGAGCTCTCTCGTGATTAACCCATGAGAAAACAGGTGATTCAAACCCAACCCTCAAATGAAACGGCGTCATTTCGTCCACTTCTCCTTAAAGCCTTATTTAGGCTAAAAATGAAAACCCTAATCACATCTCAATGATTCTAACCCCCGCCTGCCGTTTCTTCCTTTCTCTCTTCACTCACTCTCTTCAGCAACAATGGATGGCCACCTTTGCCACAGCCGCTCCTTTCCCTCAACTCCGGCTAAAACCCACAACCACCATGGCTGCAATCGAACAACCAACCCGACGAGGGGCTAAAAACCCGGTTAATAGCTTCCGCTCAAACCCCAAACCCCTAATCTAGCCTAGCCCTGAAGAGATACCTCTCGAAAACCAAATGAAAACTCCCACAAAACTCCCCAAGGATGCCCTCGGCCGAATGCTAAAGGATTTACCTTTGGTGACTGGATGATGCTTTAACACCAGACAAAGCCGGCGACTAGCGTGCTCTTCACATGCAAGATCCGGGTCGTTCAGGAAACTGGGGAGCCTCCAGTGCACCACACGCGCGAGCTTGGGGCTTTCGGAGTGTTGTGGGCCGTTAGATCTTAGAACCAGATCTAACGGTCGAAAATCGGTTGTGAATGGATCCTTGGGGTTTAGAAAACCCTAAACTTTATGCCATCTGTCGTGAGAGGTTGGATAAAACTCAAATCTGACGGGTTACATTGTGCGGCGTTAGAAACTTGTAACAGAAAACCCTAATGGGCTTAAGTTTCCACGTGTGGGCTACAACACTAGGCTTCTATTTGGTGTTCTTTGTAATTAATTTGGACTCTCGATTGTGACATGTAAAAATAAAAAACGCTTAATTAGTATTCTATTTAATACTCGTTTTTTCATATATATATATTCCATATTGATTATTTATATAATATATATAAGTACATAAAATATAACGCATACCCCAATAATTAACCTATCAATTAGACAATAATAATATCACCTATATACTGTACTTATATAATATGCACATGATACGTATATAATCAAATACCCAAACCAATAATTTAAACTAACGATAGATAGATAGATATATATATATATATATATATAAACACAAACAAAAAACTCAAATGGAATCCCAGACAAAATGAGCATCTACATCTAGTTTTAATAAATATTAAAATAAATTTAACCATCAAATATACCAAAGTAGTTAATTGGAGAGGAATTCAATTTAATACAAGTCATTACACTTTTTCTTTTCTCTTTATCAATTTTTTATTGTTTCTAATAGTAAAGTAAAATAAATATGTCAATGTTTTGTGATGAGACATGCCTGCTTTTCTCCATGTTCTTTTTTTAGTTTAAAATATTATATTTTACATTGATAAATGCAAGACAATTAATGTGATAAATCCATGTGTTTAAATTATGTCTTTTAATGATTTTAGGAGTTTATATTAAATGTTTTATTTTATTTATAATTACTTTTAGACTGTTTGTTTAAAATTATTTATTTTTTATTACTCAACTATTCAAGTATCATTACTTTACGTTTACCTAATTCATCACATTATAAATAAAATCCAATTGTTTTGGAATAATTTTTTAAGAGTTTAAATTTTGATTTTACTTAATATAGATGTATTTTTGAAATCAAAGCGTTTTATATTTAATTTTTAAAACTTCTCAAAAGTAAAATCAATTTTTTAAGTTTTCTTTTATTTTATTTCTTGTTTGTTTTCCTACAAATTGAAAGAATAAGATGAATAAAAACTACTTTGACACCATTTGATTTGAGGGTTAAGTTTATTTTAATTTATTAAAATTAGGATCAAATTGATAGAATATATAAGTAACATGGACCAAATGTGTAATAATATCAAATATTTTATCTGTCACATCAACTTTTCCGTTAAATATTAACGGCAAGTGGATTAATTAAATGCATTTAAATAGTTGAGTGACCTGTTTGACAAAATTTTAAAATGGTGTTCAAAATAAAAAAAGGGTAATAGTTAGTTTATTATTGGTATAGTTTACATTTTATTTTAAATAATTTAACTCTAAATTTTTAATTAATTTATAATTACACATTGAATTATTTTTATATATTAAATTAATAATATCTATCATTAGTGATGTTCATTAATACTCGTCGCACATTATATAATTCTCGTTTCGACAGTCGAGTAAATACAACCCACAATTCACGTTATTACAAATAAAAGATCATGTTAATTAATATGTAGTAATTAATTAATTAATTAATAATCGCTGACATTGAGGGATCCGAATTCTCATAAGAAGAAAATTTTATTTAAAATGGGGATCAGAAGGTTCAATTCATGTAAAACTCTATTTTGTCTCGTAAAACATGAAAATGAGTTTGAATAATATTTTTTAACATTTTTACTGTTTGGACCCAAGGTCTCAAAAAATAATAATAATTACTTTGCCTTTATAATTGTTTTCCACTCGTTATTATTATGTATGCACTATTACAATGCGTGTAATTAGTGGACGATTAAATAATTAGGTAGCAAACGCATGGACTGGACTGTAAATGAACATTATTGATTTGGATGAAATTAACTGAGGAAAAAAAAAGAAGTGATGCAATTGACAAATACTTTGCAGCTGTCGCTGAAAAATTAAAGAAAATGAAAGTAGTAGAACGTAGAAGAAGAAAAGCAAAGGAAGAAAAAGGGAGAATCATGAAAGTGGGGTAAGGACAGGACTGCGTTGGATTGTAGGGGGTGACAGTAAGTGAGTCACATGACTAAATTATTATTATTATGGTAAACTATGTGTTTAGCACATAAACTATCAGTTTTGATCCGTTTTAATACTTAAATTTTTAATTTTTTAAGATCATATCTAATTTTTAATTTTTATTTTATTTTAGCACCCGCTATTAAAAACTTGATGGACGAGCTCGCCGACCACCGTGTCTATAGTCGTCGGCCGTCGTATCCTTCGATCGATGAAGTCTAAACTTTCTAGCCCGCACCTTTTCGACCATCTAAACACGATATGACCTTTGTTTCACCAGGAAAAGCCTCAATCTCTCTAAATCGATGATGAACTCGTCGATTTTTTCATCCTCCGATTTCCATAGTCCATCATCCGATGGGTCTGAAACTGGACTATGTTGGTCGACTCATCATTCTCTCGTGATCAACTGTTTGGATTGGTCATCTGCCTACCAGAACTATGTCATGTCAACTCATCCGTTAAGTTTTTAACTGTGAGATACTAAAATAAAAAAAAAATTAAACGTTAGGTATAATTTTTATAAAAAAAAATAAAAATTTAAGTACTAAAATGGATCAAAAATAATAACTTAGATACTAATCGCAAAATTTTTATTATTTTGGTTTGCTGCTGCAATCAAACGCTCAAAAAAGTATGGCATTTGGATACCCATTCCCTTGTTTGTCAGCACAGGATTTGCCCTTGCCTACGTCCCCTTCTCGAGGATGCACCATTTTCCAACTTGTTTTTTTCTTTTCTTCATCTCTTTGTCTTCTTCTCCCCTTGAAATGTGTGAAGGATACGCTCTTTCTTCTTCATCTCTCCCTTTTGTTTTTTTAACAATGAAAAGGGATATAATAGTTTGATATAATTAATTTTTGAGTATATATTTTGTTCACTGAAGGATGAAATCTGTAAAACCATCACAGAAGGCTCTCCTCTCTTTCAATGCAAATCTCAAACATTTTTATTCCCTCCATAACTATCTTTTCACACCAAGAGTTTTTAACTGGATATAATTCAAGTTTTATACACCACTCTCAAGGTACCAAAACATTGATATTATAACTATATAAAGCAGGCACCATATGATCAGTTGAAATGTTGTTGCTCAAGCCACGGCCAAAACCCGGTTTGATCTTCAATGTTGCAGAACATGTTGCTGAGGCTTTCTTCTTTAACCATTTGATCCATCTTCTGGCCTTGATGGTGATCCGGCCCCGACGACGAGGTCTGGAATAGTTGTGCACTACCGCCGCCACCGCCGCCGCTGTCTGCTGGCCTAATATTGGATGTTGGGAAGAAGGTTATGCTTGTCGGATGAGTCGATAAAGGGCTGTCAATAGCCGTCATCCTAGAGATATCCAGCTTTATATCTGAGCTGTTTTCACTTCTGTTACTGCAAGAACCTTCAGTTTCTTTGTTGAGGTTGATAGACTCGGTTGGTTCCCTGCTTTTCAGTGCCATTATCTGCATCCAATCAAAGATGAAGACTTTTTCTTGACATAAAACAAAGACTTTTGGTTAAGATTAATAATACCTGATCATGGAGCTTTTGGTTCTGAGCTTTGAGTGCATAATTATCTGCTTTGATGGCTTCGTACTGTCTCTTGAGGAGATCATAGTCTTTCTCAAGTTGCTTGGTTTTCCACCGAGCTCTTCTGTTTTGGAACCAAATGGCTATCTGCCTTGGTTGCAGCCCGAGGGCTCGAGCCAGCTGCATTTTTCTCTCGGGTTCAAGCTTGTTACCCAACTCAAAGTTCTTCTCAAGTGTCTTCACCTGTTCCATGTTCAGCCTCCTCTTCTTTTCTCCCGCCTGTGAACCCTCATCTGACAAATCCTCCTCCTCATTTGCTTCTTCACACATTTCTATCCCTGAAAATGACATTGATCTCCTCCCCAGTAACGATGACACTACTTAAACCAAATCAAAACCACATCAGCAATCATATGCATACATACATACATACATACATACACACATACACACATGCACACATACGTAGTTTCATCAGTATCAGATCAGATGAAAGATGTCTATAAATACCATGGAAGTCTTGGGTGGGCAAGAAGGGAGCAATTGATTGATAGATGTTGAGGGTTGATGGTCTTCTTCTTGAGGAGTTTGGAGCATGAAATTTGCTGGGAAAAAGGCCATCCCACCATTGCAAGACATGAACAAGCAGGCGAGGTTTCTAATAAGCCTTTTCCAATACTATTAACAGAACTGTATATTCATCCTCGGATTGGACACGGAGTTTAATGCAAGAAAAGGAAAACATGGATTTAATTTTGATGTTAAGGGAAAAAAATGGAAATTCTTCAATTGGAAGGGTGATGCAGTGATTTGTTAAAAGGGGATAGCTTATATACCTTATCAAAGGGAAAAGAAACTCTTTCTTTTCTTTATATGAGGATCAATTTATTTGATTTAGAAGGAAAAAAAAAAAGGACCTTTAATTTTAGGATAAATCACATGTTCATTACCTAAATTATTACTTTTGTTCCATTTTAGTATTCAAACTTTATTTCTTTCAAAACTATGCATAACGTTTATTTTGGGTTTTAATTTGGTAACTGCTGCTAAAAAATTAGCAAAATTGATGATGTGATATATATATATATTTTTAAAAAATCTCAATGATGATGTGACATGATTTTATAGAACAAAAAATAATAGTTTAATTACTAAACGTGTAATTTATCCTTTAAGTTTATTTGCTTTATAAATTTAGGACTTTGATACCGGAGAGGGAGACGCTATCTTTCTTAGGACAAGAGGGAGAAAAGATGGTTAAAATTTTTTCAACCTTTTGTTTTCCCACACTTGGGAGACAAAATAGTGGAGTTTTCTTAACAAAGACAATTGTCTTGAAATATAAGGAAATGTTAAAATTTTCAAGAAGTTTGATTCCATCCATAGCTATATGGCGTATTTCGTACTTTAATAATGTGAAGTGGGTGACTTTTAGGGAGAAAAAGAATATTGTAATGTGCATGGGCTAAGCAAATCTGATTTTACAATGTTTAAACAAATGAAGTAGGGTGTTCATACCGGTGACAAGCGTTTAGGGTTTCGTATGGTTTAGGGGGGCGAATTTGCTTATGTGGGGGCACTGAAAAATATTATTGGGTTCATATAAGTTATCGCTGAATTTATTTTTGATCTAATGTGAATGCTACAGTATTCGTCAGAAGATATCGGGAAGACGCGACGATCACGATGTGTCTTTTTCTTTGTTCCCGTGATAATATTGACATTATAACTGCGTGAAAAATAAGGAAGAATAGGAAAGACGCATTTTGTTCCCGGCATCTTCTCTGACATTGTAATAATCACACCATCTTAAGAAATAATTCCGGCGAGACCCTACGCGAGTCAATTATTTTTTTCCAACGCTTCATGTGAGTAATTTTTTTTGGGTTTACGGTTACTTGAAAGAGAGGAGAATGGACTAAAGGTAAAAACAAATATAATATTTTATGTTAAGTGGACGAATTTTGTAAAATTTTAAAAGATAAAAATAAATTTTTAAATAAAAATATAAAAAATAATCTAAAATATAATAATTTTAAATTTTAAAGAAAACTACTCGTACCCCTCTATTAATCCATCCCGGACAGAAGGTAAGGAATCTAGGGAATGGGACCAAGAGAGGGCAGGGACTGAGACTGCCACCTAACCACCAACAGGGATCATGGATCATCAGGGCCTCCCCCCCCCCCCCCCCAATTTCTGTCCTCTGTATGTGAATGCGTATCCATTCCAAACTATATTATATATCGTTTTATTTAAATTTGAAGTCTTCAATTGAGAATTTTCACATCATCTCAAATTGAAAACCCGAAACAAAAATGGACCCAACAAGAGCTGCTCTGTTTTGTCTTTAAGCCCCCCCCCCCCCGGGTCTCTATCCCAATCCTCATTTCATGTCCTCTCCTCCTCATCCCTTTACTCACTTCATTTATTTCATTCCACTATCTTTTTCGTTTGTGTTATATTGGTAATATACAATTCATCTCTTTTAATTCGAACATAGAATCACAACTAATGATGATACCATAACATTGGTGATAAAAAATAAGAGAATCCTTATAAAAAGAGAGAAAATAATCCAAATAAAAAAAAGAAATTCATTTCTGCATGCCATGTCATAAGGGTTTATGCATTGATCTATTAGGATATCAACATAGAAAAAAATCACACACAAGAGATAAGATTTAATATAGTTCACCTCTACCTTTCAAAAAAAAAAAAATTATCCACGAAGGATATAAATACATAATATAGCATGTATACTAAAATTCAGCATCTATATCAAAATTCAGGTATCTCAAATCATTCTCTTAATATTCTCACGAAATTCATCTCTGTAACATAACCCTCAAAAGTTAAGATCACAAAAATATTTACTTATTAAATAAATTTAAATATCAAATAATATTCAACCACTAGAATTACACTAAAATCTAACTTAATTGTCAATTATAATTTAGATTAGAATATAATATGCCCTTTGATGTTGGTGCTATATAAGAACATGGCAATTACTCATAAATTAACATGCTAAAATATATATATTTGTTAAACTATTGATTTCAGATTATGTGAATCTGACATAAGTCACATCATAAGATTATAATTATTGGATATATGAACTGCAAAACTACACCGTTAGCACTGACTGGAAATATAAACAGTAATTAAAATGAACAAATTCGTAAACTGTGTTGTGGTAAAAACCACTGCCTTAGAAACGAATTCGCCCCGATGTGTATAATCGCTGCAGTAGGCGGGACCGTCCCCCGAGGTTAACACGGTCGCTCCGAATTCCGTACACCCGAAACCGGAGTGGACTGCTGGTGGTATTGCTCTTCTGATTGGAAAGCACTCAGAGAGAACTCATAGAGAGAACTATAGAAAACACTTTTGTAAGTGAATTGTGAATGTTTGAGAGTGAGTTGAGAAGCTGAATATAGCTATCTATTTATAGGCTAGAAATAGGGTTAATATCATCCATAAAATTTCAGGATTAAATCTCTTCTTTTGTAACAGCTGAAACGTTTAGATGAACCTGACTAAAAAATAGTCCAGGTTCATTGCATCATTATTCAGCTGTTATAACTCCTGAAATTATATCATGTAACCCCTAGAATTAAATCAAATAACTCCTGTAACTCCTGATATTAACAGCTTGTCTCCTCTGTACAAAGCTGGAAATCAGTCCAGATACATCTTAACGTTTTTTATTTAATTTAGGAAAAAGTTGTTTAATTTCTGATAACTCTCATAAATCAGCTGTTATCATTTGAAATTAAAAAGTCCTCAGCAGCCTATAAATATCAGTTGAAATCTTTCACATTTTTCCATTTGTTTCTTTCAAAGAGAAATACCTCAAGAATTTTCTCTAAATCCGCGCGGACGTGTCGAAGACACGTATTACCACGACCACGACCATGAGCCGAGCCGAGCCGAGTCGTGCCGTATCGAGCCAAGACGAGAAGAGACGGACGGACGGCGGCGGTGGTGCGCGAGAGTCCCCTTTGTCCTCTATCACTCAACAAGGAAGTGGGAAAGCCAAGCCTTAAATACCATTCTCAATAGTATTTCCAATACTATGTGGGATTGAGCATTACCAACATTCCCCCACTAATGCGAAAGAAATCTTCTGAAACTCGAAAACAAACTTTCCAGAAGAGCAATAGCGAGATTAGTTGCTTAAGCACTAGTGAACGTATCTGGAACTAGTACATAGTGATGATGAGCAATCCTTCTCTTAGATAAGTGAAACTAGTCTGGAACTTTCTAAGATCAGGGTAAACTCATAACACACAACTAACCCCTTCATCCACATGAGTCCTCGATGTGTAAGATATATATATATAAAAGTATATATTTGGCCATCTTACCTCAGGATTCTAGTAAGTGTGCTAGAAAAATGGCCTAACTTTTTTCATAGAAGACGGTTAACCCTTCTCACTTACATAGGTTATTTCATCAAGTTTATCTCAACATAAACCACCCTTAAAAGGGATATGAAATAATTAAGAGCTTTTATAATAGCTCAACCTCACAAAGGGTATGGTGACTTTCTTCAAGTTCATTATAAATGAACTACCCAAACTCTAGGCTAAGAAGTCAATAAGAATAAATATTCAACCTCATTTATTGGTAAATTCAAAAAGTCCTTCTCACTAGAACCATCCAAATACTTGGATTTGAATTTATTAAGAGTTTAACAAACTCAACCTTTCTGTCGGTAAGTTCATCATTTCCTACCCACTCACTCTGGGTTATGAACTTATTAAGAATAGATATTCAGTCAAAATCGGTAAATTCATCAAGTCTTTCTCACTAAGACCACCCAAAGCCTGAGCTATGAATTTATTAAGAGCACTTAAGCTCTTCCTGGGCATGCAAATTATTCGTCATAGGGATAGGCAGTAGGAATGTGCACTATGAGTCTTTCCATGGTTTCGTTTGACCACATGGAACTTAGATAACGAACTTAGATAACTAAGTTGGGTATCCACCATGAATTCCTCAACCAATGGGCTTTAGACCCATCCCCCTCGACGAATCTAGGACCAGCTTCCGACTTAACCCTTTGGTAAAAGGATCTGCTAGGTTCCTTTTCGACTTCATATACTCTAAAGAGAGAACTCCATTCTTTATTAAGTGTCTCACTGACTCATGTCTTATACGAATGTGTCTTTTCTTACCATTGTAAGCTTGGTTCTTAGCCACACATATCGCTGCTTGTGAATCACACAATAATGAAACTGGAGGAGTCGGTCTTCCCCACAACGGAATATATGCTAACAAACTTATAAGCCACTCGGCTTCTTGCCCAGCTAGGTCAAGAGCTATAAACTCTGACTCCATAGTAGAACGAGCAATACAAGTCTGCTTTGATGATTTCCACGAGATTACTGCTCCACCCAAAGTAAAAACATACCCGCTCATAGAGCTTACCTCATCATTATCAGAAACCCAGTTGGCATCACAATATCCTTCCAGTACCGCAGGAAAGCCAACAAACTCAAGTTTCCAATCCAAAGTACCCTTAAGATACTTCAATAAGAGTTTAAGAGCAATCCAGTGCTCACCACTCGGATTATGAGTATATCTACTTAGTCTACTCACAGCATAAGCAATATCAGGCCGATTATAGTTCATTAAGAACATTAAGCTTCCGATTAACTTAGCATATTCAGTTTGGGAAACACTACTTCCTTTATTCTTAACTAGATGTATGCTAGGGTCATAAGGAGTTCGAACAGGGACGACATCAAAACTGTCAAATTTCTTTAGCACTTTCTCTATATAATGTGCTTGGCATAAAGAAAATCCCTTATCAGTTTTGGTAACTTTGACTCCTAAGATTACATTTACTTCTCCCAAATCTGTCATCTTAAACTTAGTGGACAAGAAATTTTTAACTTTGTTAATGTACTCAATGTTAGAACTGAAAATCAACATGTCATCAATATAAAGACTTATGATAACACATTCAGTGTCAAACATCTTCGAATACACACAAGCATCCGAACCATTCACAACAAAACCAAAACTAAGAATAGTTTTATGAAATTTCTCATAACACTGTTTAGGAGCCTGCTTAAGTCCATAGAGTGACTTTTTGAGTCTACAGACTTTGACTTCTATACCAGATGCTTCAAAACCTAGTGGCTGCTCCATGTAAATCTCCTCATCTAGATCTCCATTCAAGAAAGCAGTCTTAACATCCATTTGATGTACCAGCAACTTATGAATAGAGGCTAGTGAAAATAATGCACGAATCGTTGATATTTTTGTAACGGGAGAATATGTATCAAAGTAGTCTAAACCAAACCTTTGAGTGAACCCTTTGACGACAAACCTTGCCTTGTACCGCTGAATCAAACCATCTGGCCATAGTTTCGTCCGGAAGACCCATTTTTTGGAGATTGGTTTGAATCCATTAGGCAAGTCAACTAATTCCCAAGTATGATTAGACATTATCGATTCTAGTTCATCACTAATAGCGCTTTTCCAAAAACTAGCATCGATAGATCTTATAGCTTCTTCAAAAGTTTTAGGATTCTCATCTAATAGAAAAATTTGAGCTATAGGATCTGAAATGGAGTCTAAATCATTTATCTCATAAATAAAGGAAGTAATAAAGTCTGGTCCAAAAGAGGTTTAAACTCTTTGCATTTTACTTCTTCTAGGCTCGAAATCAATTTGTTCAGAAGACCTAGCAGGATTACTAAAAGAAGTGGATGGAATATATTCTATTTGTGTTTCAATATTCATTCTCGGTTCCTTTAAAGGAAAATTATTTTCAAAGAAAACAACATCCATTGACTCACAAATAGAATAATCTTGTAAAAGCATGAATCTGTATGCAACACTATTCATAGCATACCCCATAAACACTGCATCAACAGTTTTAGGTTCGATGGTGGACTTCTTAAAGTCTGGCAAACCCACTTTGGCCAGACACCCCCACACTTTCAGGTATTATAAATTAGGAGCGTATCCTTTTCACAATTCATATGGGGTAGAATCTAATTTCTTATGAGGAACTCGGTTCAAGATATGAGTTACCGATAGAATGGCTTCCCCCCCACATGTTATCAGATAACCTTGAACTTATTAGTAAAGAATTCATCACCTCTTTTAAAGTTCTATTTTTCCTTTCGGCTATACCATTCTGCTGAGGAAAATAGGGGGCTGAAGTTTCATGAATTATGCCATTCTTTTCACAAATATCTTTTAAGAAATTAGATCCATATTCACCACCTCTATCAGATCTAACCCGTTTGATTCTCCTATCTAACTGATTTTCTACTTCTGCCTTATAAATAAGAAAGAAGTTTTCAGCTTCATCTTTAGTTCTTAGGAGATAAACTTTTGTATATCTTGAATAATCATCTACAAAAGTTATGTAGTAGTGTTTTCCTCCTTTACTTTCAGTGTTTCTAAAATCTGCTAGATCAGTATGAATGAGTTCTAACAGTTCAGTATTTCTATTAGAAACAGTCTTAAAGTGAGGTCTAGTATGCTTAGCTTCTACATAAATCTCACATTTGTTAAAGTCAGTTGTGTCTAGTTTAGGCAGAACATTCATATTCATTAATTTATTTAAAACATGAATATTCGCATGTCCTAATCTAGAATGCCACATATCAATGGATTCAACAATATAAGAAGAAGTGGTAGCTTTATTTTCATTAAATTGAGTTTTTATGACAAATAAACCATTGCTTAAAAACCCTTTCCCCACATAATCACCATTTCGGGAAAGTACAAGTTTATCTGCCTCAAAAACTAACTTAATGCATGCCTTATTCAGAAGCCCACCACTTATCAAATTTCTACGCAAGGCAGGTATATACAGAACATTATTTAAAGCCAGAGTTTTACCAGAAGTCAGCTTGAGTAAAACCTTGCCTTTACCTAGCACTTCAGAACTGCTAGAGTTCCCCATGTACACACGTTCACCAGTGTTCCCATCCTCGAACTTGGTAAAAAACTCCTTTCTTGCACAGAAATATTTCGAAGCGCCAGTGTCAACTACCCATTCTGAACTGTTCTCCAACAAATTAGCTTCTGAGACCACCGCAGTAATGATATCATCATCATCTTCTATAACGTGCATCTGTGGCTTGTTTTCATTCTGGCGGTCTGAGCGGTGTTGGCATTGGTAAGCTTTGTGGCCGGGTAAACCGCAGACATAACACTTGAACGTCTTTCCTTTCGGTTTGGCCTTTCCTGACTTCTTGAAGTTTGTAGCCTTCTGTGGTTTCGTCTTCTTGTCTTGATTCCCACGTTTCATGATCTTCTTAAATTTAGACTCAACCAAGTTAGATTTAAAAGATAAATTACTCATAGAATTAGTAAGCTTATCTTTTAAACAGTTGGCTTCTTCAATCTTCATATGGCCCACAAGTTCTTCAAGCGAAATGTCTATCTTCTTATGCTTAAGAGAGTTGCGGTAGTCGGACCAAGACTTGGGCAGCTTCTCAATTAGTACATTGGCTTGCAGCACCTCACACATTTGCATCCCTTCAGCGATGATGTCAGCGACTAAGTTCTCATAGTCATGGACTTGATCCATTATTGGCTTGTCGTCTGTCATCTGGAATTTGAGCCATTCACCAACAACATACTTCTTGATGCCCGCATCGTCTGCACCATACTTTTTTTCGAGAGTGTCCCATATTGCCTTGGCACTCCTTTCTCAAAGGAACATATTAAATAGTTTATTTGACATGTGGCTGAGCAGATGTCCTCACACCATCTTGTTGTGTTTCTCGTATTTCTCGTAGATAGCGAGAGCGATAGCGGTAGTTGCTAAGGCATCATCATTGAGGACCACATCCGCATCATTACCGGCAGCTGGGGTTGGCGGCATGGTAGGTGGTGGCTTGAGCAGCACGTAGTCAAGATCAAGCTGCTCGAAGAATATCATGATTCTTTGGGACCACATTCTATAGTTTTTTCCATTAAGTGCATCGAGCTTAGAAAGATCAGGGATTAGTTTGCTCAAAGGTGTTGTCATGATTGTAGTATATGGAATTCGTTTCTAAATTGTTGGATATATGAACTGCAAAACTACACCGTTAGCACTGACTGAAAATATAAACAGTAATTAAAAGGAACAAATTCGTAAACCGTGTCGTGGTAAAAACCACTGCCTTAGAAACGAATTCGTCCCGATGTGTGTAATCGCTGCAGTAGGTGGACCGTCCCCCGAGGTTAACACGGTCGCTCCGAATTCCGTACACCCGAAAGCGGAGTAGACTGCTTGTGGTATTGCTCTTCTGATTGGATAGCACTCAAAGAGAACTCACAGAGAGAACTGTAGAAAACACTTTTGTAAGTGAACTGTGAATATTTGAGAATAAGTTGAGAAGCTGAATATAGCTCTCTATTTATAGGCTAGAAATAGGGTTAATATCATCCATAAAATTTCAGGATTAAATCTCTTCTTTTGTAACAGCTAAAACGTCTAGATGAACCTGACTCAAAAATAGTCCAGGTTCATTGCATCATTATTCAGCTTTTATAACTCCTGAAATTATATCATGTAACCCATGGAATTAAATCAAATAACTCCTGTACCTCATGATATTAATAACTTGTCTCCTTTGTACAAAGCAGGAAATCAGTCCAGATACATCTTAACATTTTTTATTTAATTTAGGAAAAAGCTGTTTAGTTTCTGATAACTCTCATAAACCAACTATTATCATTTGAAATTAAACAGTCCTCAGCAGCCTATAAATATCAGTTGAAATCTTTCACATTTTTTCATTTGTTTCTTTCAAAGAGAAATTCCTCAAGAATTTTCTCTAAAAATATAGTATCCGCGCGGACGTGTCGAAGACACGTATTACCATGACCACGACCACGAGTCGAGCCGAGCCGTGCCATGCCGTGCCTAGCCGAGCCGAGACAAGACGAGACGGACGGACGGCGGCGGCGGTGCGCGAGAGTCCCCCTTGTTCTCTATCACTCAACAAGAAAGTGGGAAAGTCAAGCCTTAAATACCATTCCCAATAGTATTTCCAATACTATGTGGGATTGAGCATTACCAACATTCCCCCACTAATGTGAAAGAAATCTTCTGTAACTCGAAAACAAACTTTCCAGAAGAGCAATAGCAAGATTAGTTGCTTAAGCACTAGTGAACATATCTGGAACTAGTACATAGTGATGATGAGCAATCCTTCTCTTAGATAAGTGAAACTAGTCTGGAACTTTCTAAGATCAGGGTAAACTCATAACACACAACTGACCCCTTCATCCACATGAGTCATTGATGTGTAAGATATATATATAAAAATATATATATTTGGCCATCTTACCTCAGGATTCTAGTAAGTGTGCTAGAAAAATGGCCCAAAATTTTTCATAGAAGGCGGCTAACCCTTCTCACTTACATATGTTATTTCATCAAGTTTATCTCAACATAAACCACCCTTAAAAGGGATATGAAATAATTAAGAGCTTTTATAATATCTCAACCTCACAAAGGGTATAATGACTTTCTTCAAGTTCATTATAAATGAACCACCCAAACTCTGGGCTAAGAAGTCATTAAGAATAAATATTCAACCCCATTTATCGGTAAATTCAATAAGTCCTTCTCACTAGAACCATCCAAATACTTGGATTTGAATTTATTAAGAGTTTAACAAACTCAACCTTTCTGTCGGTAAGTTCATCATTTCTTACCCACTCACTCTGGGTTATGAACTTATTAAGAATAGATATTCAGTCAAAATCGGTAAATTCATCAAGTCTTTCTCACTAAGACCACCCAAAGCCTGGGTTATGAATTTATTAAGAGCACTTAAGCTCATCCTGGGCATGCACATTATTCATCATAGGGATAGGCAGTAGGAATGTGCACTATGAGTCTTTCCATTGTTTTGTTTGATCACATGGAACTTAGATAACTAAGTTGGGTATCCACCATGAATTCCTCAACCAATGGGCTTTAGACCCATCCCCCTCGACGACTCTAGGACCAGCTTCCGACTTAACCCTTTGGTAAGAGGATCTGCTAGGTTCATTTCCGACTTCACATACTCTAAAGAGAGCACTCCATTCTTTATTAAGTGTCTCACTGACTCATGTCTTATACGAATGTGTCTTTTCTTACCATTGTAAGCTGGGTTCTTAGCCACACATATCGCAGTTTGTGAATCACACAATAATGAAACTAGAGGAGTCGATCTTCCCCACAACGGAATATCTACTAACAAACTTCTGAGCCACTCAACTTCTTGCCCAACTAGGTCAAGAGCTATAAACTCTGACTCTATAGTAGAACGAGCAATACAAGTCTGCTTTGATGATTTCCACGAGATTGCTGCTCCACCCAAATTAAAAACATACTCGCTCGTAAAGCTTAACTCATAATTATCTAAAACCCAGTTGGCATCACAATATCCTTCCAGTACCACAAGAAAGCCAACAAACTCAAGTTTCCAATCCAAAGTACCCTTAAGATACTTCAGTAAGCGTTAAAGAGCAATCCAGTGCTCACCACTAGGATTATGATTATATCTACTCAGTCTACTCACAGCATAAGTAATATCAGGCCGAGTATAGTTCATTAAGAACATTAAGCTTCCGATTAACTTAGCATATTCAGTATATGAAAACTACTTCCTTTATTCTTAACTAGATGTATGCTAGGGTCATAAGGAGTTCGAACAGGGACGACATCAAAACTGTCAAATTTCTTTAGCACTTTCTCTATATAATGTACTTCACATAAAGAAAATCCCTTCTCAGTTTTGGTAACTTTGACTCCTAAGATTACATCTACTTCTCCCAAATCTGTCATCTCAAACTTAGTGGACAAGAAATTTTTAACTTTGTTAATGGACTCATTTTTAGAACTGAAAATCAACATGTCATCAACATAAAGACTTATGATAACACATTCAGTGTCAAACATCTTCGAATACACACAAGCATCCGAACCATTCACAACAAAACCAAAACTAAGAATAGTTTTATGAAATTTCTCATACCACTGTTTAGGAGTCTGCTTAAGTCCATAGAGTGACTTTTTGAGTCTACAGACTTTGTCTTCCATACTAGATGCTTCAAAACCTAGTGGCTGCTCCATGTAAATCTCCTCATCTAAATATCTATTCAAGAAAGCAATCTTAACATCCATTTGATGTAACTGTAACTTTTGAATAGAGGCTAGTGCAAATAATGCACGAATCGTTGAGATTTTTGTAACGGGAGAATATGTATAAAAGTAGTCTAAACCAAACCTTTGAGTGAACCATTTGACGACTAACCTTACCTTGTACCGCTAAATCGAACCATCTGGCCTTAGTTTCTTCCGCAAGACCCATTTGTTAGAGATTGATTTGAATCCCTTAGACAAGTCAATTAATTCCCAAGTATGATTAGACATTATCGATTCTAGTTCATCACTAACAGCACTTTTCCAAAAACTAGCATCGATATATCTTATAGCTTCTTCAAAAGTTTTAGGATCCTCATCTAACATAAAAATTTGAACTATAGGATCTGAAATGGAGTCTAAATCATTTATCTCATAAATAAAGGAAGTAATAAAGTCTAGTCCAAAAGAGGTTTCAACTCTTTGCCTTTTACTTCTTCTAGGCTCGAAATCAATTTGCTCAGAAGACCTAGCAGGATTACTAGAAGAAGTGGATGAAATATATTCTATTTGTGTTTCAATATTCATTCTCGGTTCCTTTAAAGGAAAATTATTTTCAAAGAAAACAGTATCCCTTGACTCACAAATAGAATAATCTTGTAAAAGCATGAATCTGTATGCATCACTATTCGTAGCTTACCCTATAAACAATGCATCAACAATTTTTAGGTTTGATGGTGAACTTCTTAAAGTCTGGCAAACCCACCTTGGCCAGACACCCTCACACTTTCAGGTATTGTAAATTAGGAGCGTATCATTTCCACAATTCATATAGGGTAGAATCTAATTTCTTATGAGGAACTCAGTTCAAGATATGAGTTGCCGATAGAATGGCTTCCCCCACATGTTATCAGATAACCCTGAACTTATTAGTAAAGAATTCATCACCTCTTTTAAAGTTCTATTTTTCATTTCGGCTATACCATTCTGTTGAGGAAAATAGGGGGCTGAAGTTTCATGAATTATGCCATTCTTTTCACAAATATCTTTTAAGAAATTAGATCCATATTCACCACCTCTATCAGATCTAACCCGTTTGATTCTCCTATCTAACTGATTTTCTACTTCTGCCTTATAAATAAGAGAAAGAAGTTTTCAGCTTCATTTTTAGTTCTTAGGAGATAAACTTTTGTATATCTTGAATAATCATCTACAAAAGTTATGTAGTAGTGTTTTCCTCCTTTACTTTCAGTGTTTCTAAAAGCTGCTAGATCAGTATGAATGAATTCTAACAGTTCAGTCTTTCTATCAGAAACAGTCTTAAAGTAAGGTCTAGTATGCTTAGCTTCTACACAAATCTCACATTTGTTAAAGCTAGTTGTGTCTAGTTTAGGCAGAACATTAATATTCATTAATTTCTTTAAAGCATGAATATTCACATGTCCTAATCTAGCATGCCACATAACAATGGATTCAACAATATAAGAAGAAGTGGTAGCTTTATTTTCATTAAATTGAGTTTCTATGACAAATAAACCATTGCTTAAAAACCCTTTCCCCACATAAACCCATATTAACTTCTGAGACCACCGTAGAAATGATCTCATCATCTTATTCTATAACGTGCATCTATGGCTTGTTTTCATTCTGGCGATCTGAGCGGTGTTGGTATTGGTAAGCTTTGTGGCCGGGTAAACCGCAGACATAACACTTGAACGTCTTTCCTTCCGGTTTGACCTTTCCTGACTTCTTGAAGTTGGTAGCCTTCTGTGGTTTCGTCTTCTTGTCTTGATTCCCACGTTTCATGATCTTCTTAAATTTAGCCTCATCCAAGTTAGCTTTAAAAGATAAATTACTCATAGAATTAGTAAGCTTATCTTTTAAACGGTTGGCTTCTTCAATCTTCATTTGGCCCATAAGTTCTTCAAGCAAAATATCTCTCTTCTTATGCTTAAGAGAGTAGCGGTAGTCAGACCAAGACTTGGGCACCTTCTCAATGAGTACATTGGCTTGCAGCACCTTACACATTTGCATCCCTTCAACGATGATGTCAGCGACTAAGTTCTCAGAGTCATGGACATAATCCATTATTGGCTTGTCGTCTGTCATCTGGAATTTGAGCCATTCGCCAACAACATACTTCTTGATGCCTGCATCGTCCGCACCATAATTTTTGTCGAGAGTGTCCCATACTGCCTTGACACTCCTTTCTCTAAGGAACATATCAAATAGTTTATTTGACATGTGGCAGAGCAGATGTCCTCGCACCGTCTTGTTGTCTTTCTCGTATTTCTCGTAGATAGCGAGAGCGGCCGCGACAGTTGCAAAGGCATCATCATTGAGGACCACATCCGCATCATTACCGGCAGCTGGGGTTGGCGGCATGGTAGGTGGTGGCTTGAGCAGCACGTAGTCAAGATCAAGCTGCTCGAAGAATATCAGGATTCTTTGGGACTACCTTCTATAATTCTTTCCATCAACTGCATCGAGCTTGGAAAGATCGAGGATTAGTTTGCTCAAAGGTGTTGTCATTATTGCAGTATATGGAATTCGTTTCTAAATTATTGGATATATGAACAGCAAAACTACACCTTTAGCACTGACTGGAAATATAAACAGTAATTAAAAGGAACAAATTCATAAACCGTGTCCTGGTAAAAACCACTGCCTTAGAAACGAATTCGCCTTGATGTGTGTAATCGCTGCAGTAGGCGGACCGTCCCCCGAGGTTAACCCGGTCGCTCCGAATTCTGTTCACCCGAAACCGGAGTGGACTGCTGGTGGTACTGCTCTTCTGATTGGAAAGAACTCAAAGAGAACTCACAGAGAGAACTGTAGAAAACACTTTTGTAAGTGAATTGTGAATGTTTGAGAGTGAGTTGAGAAGCTGAATATAGCTCTTTATTTATAGGCTAGAAATAGGGTTAATATCGTTCATAAAATTTTAGGATTAAATCTCTTCTTTTGTAACAACTGAAACGTCTAGATGAACTTGACTCAAAAATAGTCCAGGTTCATTGCATCATTATTCAACTGTTATAACTCCTAAAATTATATCATGTAACCCCTGGAATTAAATCAATTAACTCTTGTAACTCCTGATATTAACAGCTTGTCTCCTCTGTACAAAGCTGGAAATCAGTCCAGATACATCTTAATGTTTTTGATTTAATTTAGGAAAAAGCTGTTTAATTTCTGATAACTCTCATAAACCAGCTGTTATCATTTGAAATTAAATAGTCCTCAGCTGCCTATAAATATCAGTTGAAATCTTTCACATTTTTTCATTTGTTTCTTTCAAAGAGAAATTCCTCAAGAAATTTCTCTAAAAAGATAGTATCCGCGCGGACGTGTCGAAGACACATATTACCACGACCACGACCACGACCATGAGCCGAGCCGAGCCGTGCCGTGCCGAGACGAGACGGACGGACGGCGGCGGCGGTGCACGAGAGTCCCCTTTGTTCTCTATCACTCAACAAGGAAGTGGGAAAACCAAGCCTTAAATGCCATTCCCAATAGTATTTCCAATACTATGTGGGATTGAGCATTACCAACATTCCCCCACTAATGCGAAAGAAATCTTCTGAAACTCGAAAACAAACTTTCCAGAAGAGCAATAGCGAGATTAGTTGCTTAAGCACTAGTGAACGTATCTGGAACTAGTACATAGTGATGATGAGCAATCCTTCTCTTAGATAAGTGAAACTAGTCTGGAACTTTCTAAGATCAGGGTAAACTCATAACACACAACTAACCCCTTCATCCACATGAGTCCTCGATGTGTAAGATATATATATATAAAAGTATATATTTGGTCATCTTACCTCAGGATTCTAGTAAGTATGCTAGAAAAATGGCCCAACATTTTTCATAGAAGACGGCTAACCCTTCTCATTTACATAAGTTATTTTATCAAGTTTATCTCAACATAAACCACCCTTAAAAGGGATATTAAATAATTAAGATCTTTTATAATAGCTCAATCTCACAAAGGGTATGGTGATTTTCTTCAAGTTCATTATAAATGAACCACCCAAACTCTAGGCTAAGAAGTCATTAAGAATAAATATTCAACCTCATTTATCGGTAAATTCAATATGTCATTCTCACTAGAACTTTCCAAATACTTGGATTTGAATTTATTAAGAGTTTAACAAACTCAACCTTTCTGTCGGTAAGTTCATCATTTCCTACCAACTCACTCTGGGTTATGAACTTATTATGAATAGATATTCAGCCAAAATCGGTAAATTCATCAAGTCTTTCTCACTAAGACCACCCAAAGCCTGGGCTATGAATTTATTAAGAGCACTTAAGCTCATCCTGGGCATGCACATTATTCGTCATAGGGATAGGCAGTAGGAATGTGCACTATGAGTCTTTCCATGGTTTCGTTTGACCACATGGAACTTAGATAATTAAGTTGGGTATCCACCATGAATTCCTCAACCAATGGGCTTTAGACCCATCCCCCTCGAAGAATCTAGGACCAGCTTCCGACTTAACCCTTTGGTAAGTGGATCTGTTAGGTTCCTTTCCGACTTCACATACTCTAAAGAGAGCACTCCATTCTTTATTAATTGTCTCATTGTCTCATGTCTTATACGAATGTGTCTTTTCTTTCCATTGTAAGCTTGGTTCTTAGCCACACATATCGCAACTTATGAATCACACAATAATGAAACTAGAGGAGTCGGTCTTCCCCACAACGGAATATCTGCTAACAAACTTCTGAGCCACTCGGCTTTTTGCCCAGCTAGGTCAAGAGCTATAAACTCTGACTCCATAGTAGAACGAGCAATACAAGTCTGCTTTGATGATTTCCATGAGATTGCTGCTCCACCCAAATTAAAAACATACCCGCTCGTAGAGCTTAACTCATAATTATCAGAAACCTAGTTGACATCACAATATCCTTCCAGTACCACAAGAAAGCCAACAAACTCAAGTTTCCAATCCAAAGTACCCTTAAGATACTTCAGTAAGCGTTTAAGAGCAATCCAATGCTCACCACTTGGATTATGAGTATATCTACTCAGTCTACTCACAGCATAAGCAATATCAGGCCGAGTATAGTTCATTAAGAACATTAAGTTTTCGATTAACTTAGCATATTCAGTTTAGGAAACACTACTTCCTTTATTCTTAACTAGATGTATGCTAGGGTCATAAGGAGTTCGAACAGGGACGACATCAAAACTGTCAAATTTCTTTAGCACTTTCTCTATATAATGTGCTTGACATAAAGAAAATCCCTTCTCAGTTTTGGTAACTTTGACTCCTAAGATTAAATCTACTTCTCCTAAATCTGTCATCTCAAACTTAGTGGACAAGAAATTTTTAACTTTGTTAATGGACTCAATGTTAGAACTGAAAATCAACATGTCATCAACATAAAGACTTATGATAACACATTCAGTGTCAAACAACTTCGAATACACACAAGCATTCGAATCAATCACAACAAAACCAAAACTAAGAATTGTTTTATGAAATTTCTCATACCACTGTTTAGGAGCCTGCTTAAGTCCATAGAGTGACTTTTTGAGTCTACAGACTTTGCCTTCCATACCAGATGCTTCAAAACCTAGTGGCTGCTCCATGTAAATCTCCTCATCTAGATCTCCATTCAAGAAAGCAGTCTTAACATCCATTTGATGTACCTGCAACTTATGAATAAAGCCTAGTGCAAATAATGCACGAATCATTGAGATTTTTGTAACGGGAGAATATATATCAAAGTAGTCTAAACCAAACCTTTGAGTGAACCCTTTGACGACTAACCTTGCATTGTACCGCTGAATCGAACCATCTGGCCTTAGTTTCTTCTGGAAGACCCATTTGTTGGAGATTGGTTTGAATCCCTTAGGCAAGTCAACTAATTCCAAAGTATGATTAGACATTATCGATTCTAGTTCATCACTAACAGCGCTTTTCCAAAAACTAGCATTGATAGATCTTATAGCTTCTTCAAAAGTTTTAGGATCCTCATCTAACAGAAAAATTTGAGCTATAGGATCTGAAATGGAGTCTAAATCATTTGTCTTAGAAATAAAGGAAGTAATAAAGTCTGGTCCAAAAGAGGTTTCAACTCTTTGCCTTTACTTCTTCTAGGCTCGAAATCAATTTGTTCAGAAGACCTAGCAGGATTACTAGAAGAAATGGATGGAATATATTCTATTTGTGTTTCAATATTCATTCTCGGTTCCTTTAAAGGAAAATTATTTTCAAAGAAAACAACATCCCTTGACTCACAAATAGAATAATCTTGTAAAAGCATGAATCTGTATGCAGCACTATTCGTAGCATACCCTATAAACACTGCATCAACAGTTTTAGGTCCGATTGTGGACTTCTTAAAGTCTGGCAAACCCACTTTGGCCAGACAGCCCCACACTTTCAGGTATTGTAAATTAGGAGCGTATCCTTTCCATAATTCATATGGGGTAGAATCTAATTTCTTATGAGGAACTCAGTTTAAGATTTGAGTTGCCGATAGAATGGCTTTCCCCACATGTTATCAGATAACCCTGAACTTATTAGTAAAGAATTCATCACCTCTTTTAAAGTTCTATTTTTCCTTTTGGCTATACCATTCTGTTGAGGAAAATAGGGGGCTAAAGTTTCATGAATTATGACATTCTTTTCACAAATATCTTTTAAGAAATTAGATCCATATTCACCACCTCTATCAGATCTAACCCGTTTGATTCTCTTATCTAACTGATTTTCTACTTCCGCCTTATAAATAAGAAAGAAGTTTTCAGCTTCATCTTTAGTTCTTAGGAGATAAACTTTTGTATATCTTGAATAATCATATACAAAAGTTATGTAGTAGTGTTTTCCTCCTTTACTTTCAGTGTTTCTAAAATCTGCTAGATCAGTATGAATGAGTTCTAAGAGTTCAGTCTTTCTATTAGAAACAGTCTTAAAGTGAGGTCTAGTATGCTTAGCTTCTACACAAATATCACATTTGTTAAAGCTAGTAGTGTCTAGTTTAGGCAGAACATTCATATTCATTAATTTCTTTAAAGCATGAATATTCACATGTCCTAATCTAGCATGCCACATATCAATGGATTAAACAATATAAGCAGAAGTGGTAGCTTTATTTTCATTAATTGAGTTTTTATGACAAATAAACCATTACTTAAAAACCCTTTCCCCACATAATCACCATTTCGAGAAAGTACAAGTTTATCTGCCTCAGAAACTAACTTAATGTTTTCCTTATTCAGAAGCCCACCACTTATCAAATTTCTACGTAAGGCAAGTACATACAGAACATTATTTAAAGCCAGAGTTTTACTAGAAGTCAGCTTGTGTAAAACCTTGCCTTTGCCTAGCACTTCAGAACTGCTAGAGTTCCCCATGTACACACGTTCACCAGTGTTCACATCCTCGAACTTGGTGAAAAACTCCTTCCTTGTGCAGAAATGCTTCGAAGCGCCAGTGTCAACTACCCATTCTGAACTGTTCTCCACCAGATTAACTTCTGAGACCACCGCATCAATGATCTCATCATGTTCTTCTATAACGTGCATCTGTGGCTTGTTTTCATTCTGGCGGTCTGAGCGATGTTGGCATTGGTAAGCTTTGTGGCCGGGTAAACCGCAGACATAACACTTGAACGTATTTCCTTCCGGTTTGACTTTTCCTGACTTCTTGAAGTTGGTAGTCTTCTGTGGTTTCGTCTTCTTGTCTTGATTCCCACGCTTCATGATCTTCTTAAATTTAGACTCAACCAAGTTAGCTTTAAAAGATAAATTACTCATAGAATTAATAATCTTATCTTTTAAACGGTTGGCTTCTTCAATCTTCATATGGCCCACAAGTTCTTTAAGCGAAATGTCTTTCTTCTTATGCTTAAGAGAGTTGCGGTAGTCGGACCAAGACTTGGGCAGCTTCTCAATTAGTACATTGGCTTGCAGCGCCTCACACATTTGTATCCCTTCAGCGATGATGTCAGCGACTAAGTTCTCATAGTCATGGACTTGATCCACTATTGGCTTGTCGTCTGTCATCTGGAATTTGAGCCATTCGCCAACAACATACTTTTTGATTCCCGCATCGTCCGCACCATACTTTTTTTCGAGAGTGTCTTATATTGCCTTGGCACTCCTTTCTCTAAGGAACATATCAAATAGTTTATTTGACATGTGGTTGAGCAGATGTCCTCGCACCGTCTTGTTGTCTTTCTCGTATTTCTCGTAGATAGCGAGAGCGGCGGCGGCAGTTGCTAAGGCATCATCATTGAGGACCATATCCGCATCATTACCGGCAGCTGGGGTTGGCGGCATGGTAGGTGGTGGCTTGAGCAGCATGTAGTAAAGATCAAGCTGCTCGAAGAATATCAGGAGTCTTTGGGACCATCTTCTATAATTCTTTCCATCAAGTGCATCGAGCTTGAAAAGATCGGGGATTAGTTTGCTCAAAGGTGTTGTCATGATTACAGTATATGGAATTCGTTTCTAAATTGTTGGATATATGAACTGAAAAACTACACCGTTAGCACTGACTAGAAATATAAACAATAATTAAAAGGAACAAATTCGTAAACCGTGTCATGGTAAAAACCACTGCCTTAGAAACGAATTCGCCCCGATATGTGTAATCGCTGCAGTAGGCGGACCGTCCCTCGAGGTTAACACGGTCGCTCCGAATTCCGTACACCCGAAACCGGAGTGGACTGCTGGTGGTATTACTCTTCTGATTGGAAAGCACACAGAGAGAACTCACAGAGAGAATTGTAGAAAACACTTTTGTAAGTGAATTGTGAATGTTTGAGAGTTAGTTGAGAAGTTGAATATAGTTCTCTATTTATAGGCTAGAAATAGGGTTAATATCGTCCATAAAATTTTAGGATTAAATCTCTTCTTTTGTAACAGCTGAAACGTTTAGATGAACCTGACTCAAAAATAGTCCAGGTTCATTGCATCATTATTCAGCTGTTATAACTCCTGAAATTATATCATGTAACCCCTGGAATTAAATCAAATAACTCCTGTAACTCCTGATATTAACAGCTTGTCTAAAATCCTTTAAATCCATGATAAACTAAGATTCTCCAACTAAATCTATGAACTTCCTAACTACACAGATTTGTATACACACAGGTTATCAGATTAGACATGGATGTTTTCGTTATCATGTTTGAGGTCGGGTGCATCCAAATCTGCTACTGAATTTCTCAAGTTCACCAAAAGCAGTCAAATAATTTGTTTTGTTTTATATATAATTGTTGTTTTATTATCCAAAAGCAAGAAGAATTCTGCTACATTACAACTCAAAATTACATACACGCTGCTCCAAAATCTCATATACTGTACATAAGTGTAAATTTACATTACCAAATCTATTTATACACTTTTCAGTTTAACAGGTTTTTGAAACACCAGTTCATCTGAGGTTTACACCTTAACTGTCAAAAGTCATTCATCTTTCAAGACAAGACATAAGAATGAATCCATCCAACCCAAATGTTGCTTTCCCTTGCAAGTATATTTTGTATAAACAAAACTAGAAGAGCCTTATTCCAAAAATGAATGTCTTTCAGTTCCAACCCACTCTCTAATTTCAATGAGCAAACCTATTGACAATTGACTTTATCCCAACAACCGAAACATCTTGATTTTTCTAAAAGAACTCGGTGCATGACTGATTGATTTTGTTGAGCGCATCTTTAAGAAACACTAGTTGTCTACACCAATAGTTTACAATGCTAAAAACTACTGAATGAACAAGCCTTAATATGCCAGCATGAACTAGTTGTTTGTTGGACATATGCATTATCCTTCCTTGAATCTTCTCAAGGAGGAGCTGACAATCAATTTTCGAAAGTTTTCTGGTCACAAGATGGATTCCTAAATATTTTATAGGAAGTTGGCAAACTCTAAATCCAAACATTATATGTGGTTTGGGTCCTAAAAGGTTCCTGAATCATCCCTGCTAAATATACATGTAGATTAATAGGGTACCTCTATACTTACTCATGATGAGTTAAGGATATGAAGGATTTGACTTGGTTAGGGTGTGTTTTCAAGTCCATGCGGACAGAGACGATCGCAAGATTTTATGTTTAGGGCGAAGATATTTTTTTTTAGTAAGGAGCGAATTATCTCCACCCATTCCAGAAGATGGAGATGCCATTGCCAATCAATCTGCATATTGTAGATGGTTTGATCGGTTCCATTGCTTGCCTTCAAATGACAGCATTCCAATGCCTTCTCTCCTAGGGAGAATTAATATACTAAAAAAAAGTTGAATAAAAATAGAAGAGGTGGCCATGTGCTTTCTGTTCCATTATTCTTCCAATATTTGTTGTGTTGTTGCGTGGGCCAAAGCAAGGAGGAAAGATGCAATTTGATGCACTACTTCCCTTCCCTTACTCTTCACTTTTGCATTTCCTGTGCTTTTCTCATAACGATAGGTCCCATCGTCACAACCGTCCGGATTCGCTGCAAATCACATGACCCTTTTTTTACTTGGAGAATAAATATACAACAGTAACAACGGGAAACAAAATTGTTGTAATTACTGGGGAAAGCAGGGTGATCACACCAACCATCCTTTTCCTATTGTACTCTGTATACATGATTCCAGTCAAAGCAAGTATTACAGCAAAAACTGACACATGAAAATTGTATTGGATGTTTTATTTTTGGAACAATTTTTTGGTTGGTAATAACGAGAGACAAAGGCAAAATTTTATGTCAGAGTGCAAACTTAATATTTGTTGATGGTTACAAATTTGTTTTGTTGACCGTTGGCAGTTCGCTCCTTCTATTTGGGCGGAGAGTCTTAGCCAATGAGAAGACAACCATTGGTTGGTGTTTTTTATCTTGAAGAGAGTTGGTCACGGAGGATGACGGAGATGATACATATGTTCTGATGGTTTTGACCCTTCTCTTGGATGTGTTAAGGGTATTTATAGCAACCTCATTCTGGCGGTGTTAGACGTAGGACAATTATAACTATATGTATGTTAACAAACTAAATAGATCTGGTTGTCATATTTTGAATTTCACTCTAGTCAATCACATGGATTTGTCAAAAATCTCGTCTATGTACTATGTTTCACGTGAGGGCTTCTACCCGAAGGATGTGGATTCTTGACAGCGACGGTAAGCGGAAAGATCAATTTGAAGACCTTTGTTGATGGAGAATCGGCAGATCTGTAGGTCATGTCGAGCGGAGGATTGGAAGTTGTCCCTCTTTTGTTCGAGGGAATGTCATAAAGTAGCATGACGCGGGACTTGTTCAATATCAGGGGCATCTTGGCGCCAGTAAGAGGAGTGGGAGCAACTCTTATGAGAACGAAAGAGAAATTTTTGGAAGTATTGGTTCATTCGGAGGATTAAGGGGATATCCTCATTTCGACACTTCGTTAGAATGGAGACTCTCCACTCTTTCGGTTGGTTTTGGGACATAAGAGAAGCATCTCAACACTTTTTGAACAGGTAGAGGAGGTTACTCTGTTTAAAGTAATAGCTGCGGAAGCATTTCGACGCTTACATTGATTTAGTTGAGTTTGATGTTATCTTGACGCTTGACTTGGCATTAGCAGACATTACAGTACACTCGAAACATATAAATAAGAATCACCTACTTGAGTGATGGACAATGTAGGCAACATCCAACCCTAATCAAACCCACAGTTTCTGCACATCATCACATGCCATCCAGAAATACCAACCCTAAATAGCTATGCTGCCCACTTATACTGAAACAAGAGTTGCATCGAAACTACAAACGCAAATGGATGCTCAACAAAGTAGCACCCAACAAGCTATATACTAATGCTGCTAAATCATCGACGTCATTAAATACCAAATGCATGATGCTAATGAGAATTGATCTTTATAATGCTAGATATTCTACAAATTGAGTTCTCAAAGTAAATTAGACACCAATCATGCTGTGAATGTGTATATCCTTTTCAATATAATGATTGGAAATTTACACTCTACATGTAGTACGTGTACCCACAAAGTGGGGGTTGTTGGGGGCGGTGGGAATGAATGATGTCGTAACCGGTTTTCGTCCGGGTACGAAATATTATACTTGACGGGAAAAGTGATGTGAATAAATGGTTTTGAAAATAATTTGGGAGTCGCCATCGGCCTTTTGGGTCAGGTAGGTCGAATACCTAAAAAATATCTTTTAAAAGAGTTTTTAAGAAAACATCAATTAAAAGATAAATTCATCTGCGTTTTAACCAAAAATTCGTTCTTTTTAATAATAAAAAGGGATTCGTGGTCGGTTACGTTTAGGGAAGGATTAATACCCCTACAACGCCCAAAATTGGTACTTTTTTAATTATAAATTGTCTCTATTATTAAAAATTAAAAATTAAAAATATATTTAATTTAAATTTATTACTATAATTTTAAGTAAATTTATTAATTTATATAAATAAGATATTTATTTATTTAGAAATATCAGAAAAGAGCTTCTAGGTGTTTTAAGACAGTTCCTTCCTTTGATATTAAAAAATAAATAAATATTAAAACATTTATCTAAAAAATAGATTAATATATACAATTTATAAAAGTAGGACATTTATTTATTTAAGAATATCAGAAAAGGACTTCTAGGTATTTTAAGACAGCTCTTTTCTTAGATATTAAATAATAAATACATATCAAAATATGTTTATTTTTCTTAAAAGTAATTTATAAAATTAAATTTATAAATAGGATTTTTATTGAATAAACAAATAGAATAAATAAATAAATATTATATAAATATATTATATAACTTAATAATAATAAAATTATCATGAAGATAATAATTTAAACATATATCAAACGTAATAATAAAATAAAATAACAATAATTAAAATGAAAAAAATTAAAAGTAATAATATTAAAAACTAATGGATCATATTATAAATATATGAACTTAAAAATTTAAAAATAATAAAAATTATGGTTAAAATTAAGATTATATAAAATTTAATGATCAAATTATAAAATATAAATATTTAAGAGACATGATTAGAATTATCATAAAATATAAATACTAGTAGTGTAATTAACCATTATTTATTTAATCAGTGATTAAATAGAAATATTAAAATTAATAGGGACTAAATATGATATTATCATAAATATTATTTAATACTGGTAAGGATTAAAACATAATAAAATAAATTCGAAGACTGAATTAGAACATTCAGAAGTTAGTTTTAGTGACTAAAATGAATGATTACAAAACTCGGATGGCTACGGAAAGGGTTTAGCCATACATGTAAATTACGCATATACCCCTTCCCAAAACGACGTCGTTCAGGAAGGGGTATAAATTCCCCAAATGGCTGGCCCGAAGGGCCAGCTCTCTCATTCTTTTTTCTCCCTTCTCTCTCAATACTGAGAGAGAACCAGAATTCTCTCGCCTCTCTCTAAAACTGAGAGAGAGGCCACCGCCCGGCAGCCGTGCTACGGCGTCGGCAATCACCACCGGCCACCGCTACCGGTGGCCAGAAAATTTCAAAATTTCCCAAAATAAAGATCCGAATGTCCTAAAGACGAATCTGGTGTCCTTTTTCTCTAAAAAGCCTTGTAGTTACCTAGATCTATAGAAATACTCTCGGTATTTCAATTTCTTTTGCGGCGTGCGAAGGTTCTGACTATGGCGTAGCTTCCTCGGTGGTAAGTTTTCTCACTCTATTCTCTCTTTGCTTTTTGATTTGTTGCTATGGGTTTTGTTTGGCTTGCTGTTGTTTGTTATCTCCGGTCCTTCTTCTCCTCCTTTTTTTGCAGGTTCGGTGGTGGCTTTTATAGCCACCACAGTGTCTTCTTCGCACCGGATAATAGGGCAAAGTTTAGTGAGTCATCAAACTATAGTGGTGACTCACTCTAGACTTCAACGTGTGCGGCTGCTCTGAGTCTTCTGGAGTCTTCATCGGAGGCGTGGCACTGGTGGAGCGTCGGCAGTGGTGTTGGCAGCAGAGGAGGCGCCGCATGGTAGTTGAAGAGGCGGCTGGATGATACAAACCCTAAATTGGGTTTAGGGTTTGTTATGGGCTTCTGGATCTGGGCTACCAAGTTTGTAATTGGGCCTCGATTTGGGTTTTGTAATATTAATAAATAATATATATTAATAATAATCATTATTATTATAATAATAATAATAATAATAATAAATTTTAAAATAAAAAAAAATTGATGTCTACAGCTGCCCCTCTTTGCTCATCCTTGTGTTAACAAGAATAGAGCAAAGACGAAAAAGACAATAATATTTTTCATTTGGCTTCCCTTGATTATGATGGGAATATTGAAATAATTCTTCTTTGGGATTAGCTCTTCTCATTATGAACCTTTCCGCTGGGGATGATGTTGACCTATTTCCTTCTGTGATAGAGTCATTCAAAAGGTTGAATAAGTTCTTTTCATTATGAACTTTTTCTTTCCCCTTCAGATGAGTTCTTCTCATTATGAACTTTCTCTGGAAAGGTTGATGCTAATCTATCTCTTTCTGTAATAGAATTATGCAAAAGGTTGAACAAGCTCTTCTCATTGTGAACTTCTTCTTCTTCAGATGAGTTCTTCTCATTATGAACTTTCTCTGGAAAAGCTGATGCTAATCTATCTGCTTCTATGATAGAATTATGCGAAAGGTTGAATAAGCTCTTCTCATTGTGAACTTTATCTTCTCCTTCAGATGAGTTCTTCTCATTATGAACTTTTTCTGGAAAAGCTGATCCATCAGATGATGGATTTGAGCAAAAGGTTGAACAAATTCTTCTCATTATGAATTTCTTCTTCCTTCTTCAGATGAGTTCTTCTCATTATGAACTTTTTCTGGAAAAGCTGATCCATCAGATGATGGATTTGAGCAAAAGGTTGACCAAATTCTTCTCATTATGAATTTCTTCTTCCTTCTTCAGATGAGTTCTTCTCATTATGAACTTTCTCTGGAAAAGATGATCCATCAGATGATGGATTTGAGCAAAAGGTTGAACAAATTCTTCTCATTATGAATTTCTTCTTCCTTCTTCAGATGAGTTCTTCTCATTATGAACTTTTTCTGGAAAAGCTGATCCATCAGATGATGGATTTGAGCAAAAGGTTGAACAAATTCTTCTCATTATGAATTTCTTCTTCCTTCTTCAGATGAGTTCTTCTCATTATGAACTTTTTCTGGAAAAGCTGATCCATCAGATGATGGATTTGAGCAAAAGGTTGAACAAATTCTTCTCATTATGAATTTCTTCTTCCTTCTTCAGATGAGTTCTTCTCATTATGAACTTTTTCTGGAAAAGCTGATCCATCAGATGATGGATTTGAGCAAAAGGTTGAACAAATTCTTCTCATTATGAATTTCTTCTTCCTTCTTCAGATGAGTTCTTCTCATTATGAACTTTTTCTGGAAAAGCTGATCCATCAGATGATGGATTTGAGATAAAGGTTGAACAAATTCTTCTCATTATGAATTTCTTCTTCCTTCTTCAGATGAGTTCTCATTATGAACTTTTTCTGGAAAAGTTGATCCATCAGATGATGGATTTGAGCAAAAGGTTGAACAAATTCTTCTCATTATGAATTTCTTCTTCCTTCTTCAGATGAGTTCTTCTCATTATGAACTTTTTCTGGAAAAGCTGATCCATCAGATGATGGATTTGAGCAAAAGGTTGAAAAAATTCTTCTCATTATGAATTTCTTCTTCCTTCTTCAGATGAGTTCTTCTCATTATGAACTTTTTCTGGAAAAGCTGATCCATCAGATGATGGATTTGAGCAAAAGGTTGAACAAATTCTTCTCATTATGAATGTCTTCTTCCTTCTTCAGATGTGTTCTTCTCATTATGAACTTTTTCTGAAAAAGTTGATCCATCAGATGATGGATTTGAGCAAAAGGTTGAACAAATTCTTCTCATTATGAATTTTTTCTTCCTTCTTCAGATGAGTTCTTCTAATTATGAACTTTTTCTGGAAAAGCTGATCCATCAGATGATGGATTTGAATCTTTGCTAAAATTTTGAAATTCCTGTCAAATATTCAACATGGATAAAATGAATGAAAATGCTCCTATTTTGCAAATGTTTAAATATGATGCATGAATGTTGATGCAATCTTCATTTGACTTCAAAATGGTGAACTCGGTTTTCCTCCACTTCATCATTTATTGCCAGGGTCACCTCTGGATATCAGTGTAGCAACTTATGCTATCAAGCTTGCATTTCTGAAGAACTATCTGATCAACTTGTATCTTTATGTATTCTTTGCTTCATGAAAGTCTAAGAAGAATTGTTTTATTTGTGGAACTCTTGTCGTAGTCAGAATTATGACCTTAATGCCTCATTTTGTCTTGGATAAAACCAACTTTATTTGTTTGGACTTGTGTAGAAATCCCATAAAGTTTTCATCTTTGAAAAGAGAATCTGTCATCTTTAAAAAGAGAATATATCATCTTTGAAGAGTGTAGATGTAGATATGCCTGACTCAGCAGGGATTAATTAAGAGAGTAGAGTCTGTTCTGATTTGACTCTTGAAACATATCACAAGGAGGATTTATTCCAATTCCTTTCATGTCTCCACATCTAATTGGATCTCGAACAAAGCAACTCAAACCATATCATGTAAATATGTTTAACAACAACCTATTGTTTCATCTTAGTTAGCTCCAATAGTTTCTTGTTGTTAAAATTTCAGCTCTCCTTCTGTGGAAAGAAATCTTCATCATATCTCAACTTCTAATCTTGGGGTTGAAGAAGACAGACTTCATCTTGGATCAAAAATGGAAACCATATGATCACAACATTGGTTCAGCACCATAATCACTGGTTCATAAAACATTTGACAATACATTCATCTTTTCCTGTGGTTTCTGTCGAGATGTAAAACACTTGACAACACATTCATCCTTTTCTGTGGCTTCTGCTAAGATGTTTGTAAAACATTTGACAACACATTCATCCTTTCTAGTGGTTTTTGCTCAGACGTTCATAAAGCGTTTGACAACACATTCATCTTTTTCTGTGGCTTCTGCCAAGATTTCTTAATCATTGAAGCTCTTTGCCTAGTGTTCAAAGCTTTTGAATGATGTCATAAGACCATTTGAGAGCAAAACTCAGTGGAGATTCAAGTGTGATATTAGTATGACCAAAAAGTTGGTCAAATTCACAAAATGTACTAGTGTCGAATTGAATAGGAGATACCAACTGATCACGTTTTCATATCGGGCAAAGGCAAATATAATACTGATCACGTTTTCTTCTGTAATGAGCGTTGTAAGAATTAGAAACATATCAGCTATAGGGGCCATGTACAGGAAGAGGTTCATGGAATTCTTGCCGCTGGGGATGAAACACCCATGATAAAACCAAAATAGATGAAAACTCAGTTCACCCTGGCTAGCAATGATGATCCCAATAACAACGGGAATAACAGTAATATAAGGGAGAGTCGAGTCTCCCTTTTCAATGTCATCAAGTAAGCAAAAAACTGATGAGAAAAACAACTTCATAATCTCAACATTATGGTTGAAACTAACTGCTAGGAATCTCAAAGAAATATTTCCAATCATCACCGACACACAAAAGGCCAAATTCAGATTTCGAGGTCTCGAGGAACTGATCCTTGGATCGAATGGTCTACAAAGGGACCATCTTTATTCATGCGATTGTGATGTAGCTTAATAAGGAACACGCTATCATGTGACACATGGTTAAGAAGATTGGGTATTTGAAAACATATTTGCTGAGTAGATATTTTTTCAACAACATGATCATAATGTAACTACCTGATGAACGAAGCAATTATGTATAGTCAGCTTCATTGTCATTGTTTCACCATTTTCATTCTTCATACCTTTTTGTCTCATTGGAAATATCTGTTCAAGTCAATGATCTTGACAAATGATGATGTGGGCCTTCAGCATGCCCCAACAATTGCTGATACGATCGTTCAAAAATGCATCAACAGTCCTAATTCTGATTGAAATGGGCTTTCAACATGCCCCGATATTTGCTTCTTGTTAATCTGAGCCTTCAAAATGCCCACATGGATCTGTCTGAAGGAACCTTTAAAATGCCCCAACATTTGCTGATACAGATGTTAAAAGTGTGCTCAACATTACTTCTTGTTGAGATGAGCCTCCAAAAATGCCCAAATATTCATATTGTTGTGAGCCTTCAAAATGCCCCAATATTCTATTTCTGGTAGAAATTGGCCTTCAATATGTCCCTCTAGATCTGTCTAAATTGGGCTTTCTAGATGCCTCAATTTTCTATTTCTGGTTTACTCTCGACGTCTGTTTGACTTGAATATCATGATCCCTACAAGGTTCAATTTTGACAATACACTGTGGTGGATACTTGTGGCTTTATTCGTGCTCCAAATATGTTTATCCTGAATACTCTCATTCTGGTGTCACTAAACAATAATATTGTCAAGTAACTGGAGAAATTCTCTTGATATTGTCACAAACTTAAGAAGTACTCAATCATTCTAACAGAAACGTCTGAGATATGTGTCTTCTGAATGAGGTGACCATTTTCTGTATCTGGAGGGATTTAGTCGGAAAGAGTAGTAAAAATAGCTTGGTAATCCGTTCCAGGCTGACAGAGTGGCTTATCATCTTTCAGTGAAGGCCATCTCTGAAATATACTTTTCTGTGGGAGAGAAACCAATTTATGCAAACAGTAATCTGATGCAATGGCAAGACTACATATACAATGGTACAAGCTCATCAAAAATCCGCACCCATGCAACATGTTGATCCTGATAACAACTCATCTGATTATGAAGCGATCTTTCAGGATGATTTCACAAATATTGATAGTTCTTCTGATATCGAGGAAATCATGAATTCTGATTCTGATGAGGAGAGTAAACTGTTATAATTGACAAAAATGGGATTCTCAGAGGTTGAGGCTTCAATAACCATGGAGAGATGTGGTTCAGATTCATCAATTGCAGAATTGACAGATTTTATATGTGCTGATCAAATGGCTAAGGTTACTGATGCACTTCTTATGGTAGAAGATAGGAAGCCATTATGCAATGATCCCAATTACAAGCAAAGGCGAAACTTGGGCTATGATTTGTGGAAAAGGAAGAAGCAGAGGAAGCTTGAAAAGAAGCTTCTTAATGAAGATGATCATGCAGTTCATCTTTCAATTCCAATGATCGGTTCTGGGGTTCATACCGAATCAGATCAGATAACTCAAAGAACACTTCCAGAAGATGCTATTGGGTCTCCTTATTTCTACTATGAGCAAATTCATCTTTTAAATCCAATGATTGGTTTTGGGGTTCATACCAAACCAGATCAGATAACTCAAAGAACACTTCCAGAAGATGCTATTGAGTCTTCTTATTTCTACTATGAGCAAATTCATCTTTAAAATCCAATGATTGGTTTTTGGGGTTCATACCAAACCAGATCAGATAACTCAAAGAACACTTCCAGAAGATGCTATTGAGTCTTCTTATTTCTACTATGAGCACATGGCACTTGCTCCAGTTAATGTTTGGACTGGAATATCACAGTACTTATTCGATGTAGAGCCAGAATTTGTAGATTCGAAGCATTTTCATGCTACTACACTGAAAAGGGCTATATTCATAATTCTGCCAATTGAGAACAGATTTTCTCTTATTCTGCTTCCTCCATGTGCTGATGCTTTTCCATTGACAAAGAAATGATGGCCTTCATGGGATCCAAGAACAAAGTTGAACTGTTTATAAACATGTACAGGAAGTGCCAAATTGACAGAAAGGATCTGTAAGGCTCTTGAAGCTTATGACAATGAGCCACCTTCGAGTGTCCAGAAGTATGTTCTTGATGAGTGCTGAAAATGGAATCTGGTATGGGTTGAAAAGAATAAAATTGTTCCACTTGAATCTGATGAGGTGGAAATGCTTCTAGGTTTCCCTAAAAACCATACACAAGGATCTGTATAGAGACATGTTCCATGGTGGTATCAATGTCCTGTCTCTTTTCTCTGGGATCAATGATGCAGAAGTTGCCTTTTACTGTCTTGGCATACTTTTGAAAACAGATGTAAAAGAACTGAATGATGATCGGTTAGAGCAATTAATGAGTAGTTTTGTCGAATTCGACCTTGTTGTAAGTGGCATCCAGCGTAACAACCTTACTGGAAGAAATAAACATCATTGTGATGGGCTTGAAGATTTTTGTTGGTGCATTTACTTGCAATGATTGCTACAACAAACTGTCTCTTCTGCTGCTTCAATATATCCCACTATTTTCGAATTATGGAACGGTTTAGTTGACAGTAAAATTTGTCATCTTCAACTTTTGGAATCCTGTAACCAATGTTACCCTATATAAAAGGCCTATAAGGGTAGATTCTGTTCCAATGTCTTATTCTGTGCCATAAGTCCTCAAATTCAAATTCAGCAATCTTCTGAAGGACATAATGAATATCATCTTGACAAAGAAAATGATCAGCATAGAAGAAGTAGCAATAATGTATCAAGACTTGAGCCAGCATCACAGTATAACCAGAGTGCAGGTAGTGACTTGTTCATGGCTTTATAATGTAATCTTCTAGAGAACATGAATTGATGGTTGGGGAAAATAATCTTTCTGGTGATGCTTATCGCCCTCAGCATGAGATAAACGATAATCTTTCTTGATGAATTGCTAATGTCATAGGAGAGTGTCACAAGTTCAATTCTCCAGACTTTCTGGCTTCTTGGACCACTTGCCTTCAAAAATGTGAAGCGCTTCATTCTTCTGGCTTCGTTCATTCTTTTTCTACAACAGAGGTAGAATAAGTAACAATTGCTTTAAGGACCTTCCTCATTTGAGACTGTACTGTTTGAAAATGTTTTTTCTCCTTTCTTTATTGAAGAATGAAAGAATTTTGCAAAGTATTACCCCTTTCAGGTTCACAATATAATCGAATCATAAACAACGAGTTTAATGAATATCAAATAAATCAACTACACTTTTAAATCATTCAAAAATCATAGTCCTATGGCAAGTGTCAAAATTATTGCCTGATTTGAGGTGTAGGTTGATTTTGGTAAAGTAGGTTCTTTCAAGTTGGTTCAGTATGTCGCTTCGGGCTTCCACTAACTTGAAGAAATGGTTGTTATGCTCATCTTGTAGAGATGCTTCTCGTTTCCAGAATCAGGAACGTTTTTTAGATGTGTGGTGCTTCATTAAGAGCTTAAGATCGTCTCTTATGTCGTTGTTGCACCATTCAATATTCGAGCCGCCTTTTCAGGTTTTCAACTCGAATCTTCCTTTGGTTTCAAAGATGTTTTTTTAAAAATTTATATCTTGAACCCTTTTTTTTATCATTTTTCATATCATGCATTAAAGATTTTAAAAACCAATTTTTGCAAATAAAAATCAATCTTGAGAGGCGGAATGAATTATGAAGATATTCTCTTTTACTTAGAAATCCATGTACGATTAAAATGAACTTTTCAGGTACATAACGTAGGCCATGGCTTATGGTTATGAAAAAAAAGGATAAAAAGGCCCAAATAAGTGTTTAAGGGTCATCAAACCAAGGATCAATTCATTCTGATGCCATCAATCTTGTTTTGTTTGACTTGGATCTGCCTTGCTGGGGAATTTTCCATCAACTGGATCCCTCAAGACTGCCAAATTTTGGATTCATTTCCATTTTCTCATATCTCCAGCATTTCTTGCTCTTCTTGTTTGTACTTGATCAACCTTGTAACTTGAGGCTCAATAAATCACCCATCTTGATTCAATTTTCCTTTTTCTTTTTTTTTCCCTTTTTTTTTCTTCTTTCTTTGCTGGATGAGTATAATACTTCAATTGCTTTGAGCACCTCCTTTTCCTTTTGCATTTTGGAGGTTTTCCATTATTATTGATTGGATTGATCTTCAAGCACTCTGTATTTGACATACTTTGTAGTTCAAAACTTTCATGACTTCATGGAAACTTGTCTTCGTAATAAAACTGTATTGACAATCTTTATTCTTGTGAGCCAATATCCTTTACCTTTCCCCCCCAATGTTGAGGGTGATCCTTGGTTAGGGTTGAATTAGAAGAAAAATTATCCAGGCTCAAATTGGGACAACAAAGGATATATATATATATATATATATATATATATAAAGGATAAATGAAACAATGCCGTTCACCATCTCATACACAGAAACCTTTGTAAAAAGAGGTATCCACAGGGGGATGAATATTCAAGATTAACTTTATTTACATGAAAAAATGTAATTAATGCATGATATATTTATTTCAATCAATCACTTTCCCCTTCTTCTTTGAGTATGCCCTAATCACTCGAAATTATCATCAATGAGTTGGTCCATGATGCCTCATCTCGTCTCTTCTTGCAGTAAAATTCACGAATAGTTGAAAGTTTGGTTCTTTTGAGGTCTTTTGGTTTATGATGGTTTTGTATTTGGAAGGACAAATGTGTGACTTATAAAGTCATGTATATGGTGGAAGGTAGTATCATCAATCAATCGACTCTACCCGAGAAGGTAAACATCTAGAGTTTGTGTCTCAAAATAGGTAGAGACATTTCTTCAGAGTCTCAGATAAATGTAGTGTCAGGATTTGGTTTTGGTAAAGGTCGAGTAATTGGTGTTGGATGGGATATGGAAGATATAATTTTATCACTTGCCAATAGATCTATAACTCTTGCAAATTTAAAAGAATATTTAATCTACTTGATACTCAATAATCTCAAGATTAAAACTTGATTCTTTGCTCATAACCATAAAAGCAACACAATTTATTTTTTTGCACAAAAGGCGGAGAAAGAAACAAAAAAACAAGTTCAAACAAGATGCTGAAAATAGAAAAGTACTATAGTGGTAGATAACACTTCCACTTATTTATTTATCATGACTCATCACTCCTCTATTGTTGGGTATGTACTTGGCCCAGGATTTTTATCCTTATTTGCTCCCCATTTCTTGATCATTTCTTGTGTCAAGACTCCCTTATCGACGAGCGTCTCTATTTCCTTTAACAGTGACCAACAATTCCCTGTTGAATGTCCAGATACTCCCAAGTGAAAATTACAGAAGCTATTTTGATCATAGCAATGAGCATAAGGTCTTGGTGACACCTTCACCAATCTTGGTGTAATGTATTGAGCTTTAACAAAATGAGGGTACAGGTCTGAGATAGATTCTTGAAACACCTTTAGAGTTTTTCTTGCTCGCGAGGCTATCACTTTCTTTGATTGTTCTGAACGAATGAATGCTCTCATGTTATTGAGGGGGTTCTGAATGCTCATTTCAGCTATAACTGGGGTATTATTAACCAGACTCCTTAACTTTCCCCTTGCCTTGCTGGTTTTCGGAAAATCTGATATAGGTATCTGAGGTGTCTTCTGGGTTATATCTGCCTCATTCTTTCTTAGACCTATAGGCCAATCTCGAATTACATCCATGGGAGCCTTTTGATTTCTTTTCCCATTTTCTTGTGCCTGATATTCTTCGTAGGATTTGGTTATATTAGTTTTTGTTGCAACAATGGTTTCTGAACATTGAACCTTAACCCCTTCTTTTATCTTGCATTTTTGAATTGCTTGCTCTAAAGGGTCTTGGAAATTTCCCTTAAGGTTACCAGGAACCTTAGTTGAAAAATTTGGAATTCTAGTCTGATTTATCCAAGGAACTTCCTTATAGGTCCAATTCTCATTTAGAGGCCATTGTGATTGATCAAGTTGTGGAGTAATTGATCTGGCTGAGAGCATTTTTGGATGCAATTTTTCACTCGAACAGTGGAAGGGAGGAAATTGAAATCCCTGCACATTCTTTTTCTTCTTGATCACTCTATAAGGTTTGGCACCATGTTTAACTGAATAAGACCTCATTGTATTAACCCCAGCTTCTTTCTTGACTTTAGTATTGTCAGAGCCTCTTATCTTGCCATTCTTGATAGCCATTTCGATGATTTCTCCACTTATGATGTTGTCAGAGAAATTATTAGGGACAACCCCTATCATGTGATTAACATAAGGAAATTTTAATGTGCTGATGAACAAAGTAGTGAACTCTTTTTCAGTCAATGGTGGATGTACTTGAGAAGCAACGTCTTTCCATCATTGTGAATATTGTCGAAAGCTTTCATTGCACTTCATATTCATGCTTTGCAACATTGTTCGATCAGGGGCCATATCAGTCATGTGCTTGTATTGACCCAAAAAAGCTTGAGCTAAATCCCTCCAAGAACGTATTTGAGTACGTTTTAGCTGATTATACCATCTGGATGCAGACCCAGATAAACTATCTTGGAAACAGTGGATCAACTATTTTTCATTCTCTACATAGCCAGTCATACGACGACAATACATAGTGATATGATATGAAGGGCATGTAGTCCCATTATACTTCTCAAAATCTGGAACCTTGAACTTTGGTGGAATAACCAGGCCAGGGACCAAACTTAGTTCTTTGGCGTCAAACCCATAAAATGTCTCATCTGTCTCTATAGATTTTATCACCTCTTCTATATTTTCCAGTAGTTGAGTGAATTTTTCCTTCTCAACTGATTTGTTTAGGTCAAGGACCTCATTACAAAATTCATCAGGCTTCAACTCAGAAGTAGTAGGACAATCAGTGGGGAACGATGCTCCAGCTTGATATGGTGAGTTCTTAACAGCAAAATAAATTGGTGACTGAATTTCCTGGGGTACAGAGGTGAACTCAGGAATATGAACAGGTGTAACACCCAAAGAATTTGTGGGGTTTTCAACAAGACTCTTTCCAGCAGTCAAATGCTTATCAATCATTTCTTTCATATTGTTCAGTAGATCGATCTGAGAATTAGCTTCGATTTGTGCCAACTTGCTCCTCAATTCCTCTTGTATTTCTTTCTGCTTTATCTCAAATTTGGCTAGCCTATCTTCAGTTTCTTTAGACATTTTTCTTGTGTCGTGCTGAGCGTTCTTGCTTCAAGGAAAAACCAAGATCACTTCGTTTGAAATCCTTATTTTAATGAATGAATGTTTTAATGTATTATGACATAAAAATGCAAAGATGCCAAATGCAAATGTAAATATGTGAATGTAATAACAAGAATACAAATTGTGCAATACAAATGCAAAGATGCCAAATGTAAATATGCAAATGTAAAAATGTAAATGTAAATTATTTAAAATACCAGAATAGGACATCCAGTTATATTAAGACTGCCCTTTTCTTTGATATTGAAAATAAATAAACATTATTATTTAATTAAATATGTTTTAATGCATGATGTAAATTTAAAAATGTAAATGTAAATACAAACGTAAAAATGTACAAATGCAAAATACAAATGCATGTATGAAAAGGTGTTACTCAAGAGTGATCATCTTAGAACAGATTTCATTGAACGCAAAAGTTTCGGTACATCAAACAAAACTTTACATGTAGGGATATATTTCATTCCTAACTTCTCCAAAGCCAAATTAGTCTATCAACTTTAGGGACATATTGCTTGTCTGGACTGCAACCTCTTCCATGACATTCTCTTTCATTTTCTGTCACTTCTCGGAGTTGCTCATTTTCCCTTGTAAGAGATCTTTTCTGTCCAAGAAGTTCTTGAACAAGATCTTTATATATGTTGCAGTTCTTTTTCAGCTTGGTGACCCCTGTTATCCATTCTTCTGGGGTACTTCCTAGGCCAGCATTTTGAAAGGTTTGACTGATCTTCTGAAAATCTTCATGCATGGTTTTCATTTCTGTGCTCAATTTCTCGTTTTGGTCGTTCAAGTCCTTCAAATAACATGCTTGAGCTTCATAAAAATCTCCACTACTCTGAATGTCCCGACTGATACTCTTACCATAGACTGCTTTTGGTATCAATCTGGCAGAATCTTTATGGATTACTTTTGGTATTAATATAACAGGTTCTCTGTGTGCAGAACTTCCCTCGATCCTCGTAGTTTCTTCAGCATGTCTTTCCTTGGTCGTATCATATTTTGTTTGATCATAAAACTTTTTGTCCATTTACGATTTCTTTCCAATATGATGAACAGTCTTTCAAGCCAACACCTTTTGGTTATGCCATGATCATGTAATGCAAACAAAAGAAATCAATATGAACATATTAGAGCAATGTAATATGCATGAAAAAAAAATAGAATAGTTAGTACCAACTAAAAAAATCTATTTATCAATGTATAAATCTCAACCTCATGTTTTCTAGTTCCATGATTTGTTTGGAAAATTTAACTTAACCGCACGATTTCTAGTTCGCATGCATTTATTCAGGAAAAGGAAATAAAATAAATTAAAAGCTAGAGCTTATTTCTCCTTTGTGTATACCTACTGACAAAATTTCGGCATGGTTTCAGATCGAGAGAGTTTCTAGGGTTTATTATATGCAGGTTTTCAGTTCTAGGAGTAAAGGTACTCGAACTGTCCTTGTTGATGCCCCCTTGGGCTATCAAACCCTCAATCCTAGTCCATTACAGACTTAAACGGACCGAGTTCAATTCGAGGGGATACATTTCTCTATGCCCTGACACGGAGAATAAATTCTCTCGAAGACATAGAGTATATGAACCCCAAAAGTTACTTGCTAGGTCTGACACGGAGAATAAATTCTCACGAAGACGTCGCTTTCACTCCCACTTAAAAGGGACAACTCAATTATAGAGCTTTATGTTATGCAATGCAAGTGTTGTGTGTGAGGAGAAATGTTCAAACCTTTGACAGAAAAATAAATAATGAAATAAAATACTTGTAAATAAAATGAAATATTAATAATATATATAAATACTACAAAAATAATATGTATATATATATATAAAAAATTATAAATTAAATATATGAAATTTTAATTTATAATTAATAGAGACAATTTATAATTGATTTTTAAAAGTTTGACCAGTTCCCCAGCGGAGTCGCCAAGCTGTCGTAACCGGTTTTCGGCCGGGTACGAAATATTATACTTGACGGGAAAAGTGATGTGAATAAATGGTTTTGAAAATAATTTGGGAGTCGCCATCGGCCTTTTGGGTCAGGTAGGTCGAATACCTAAAAAATATCTTTTAAAAGAGTTTTTAAGAAAACATCAATTAAAAGATAAATTGATCTGCATTTTAACCAAAAATTCGTTCTTTTTAATAATAAAAAGGGATTTGTGGTCGGTTACGTTTAGGGAATGATTAGCACCCCTACAACGCCCAAAATTGGTACTTTTTAATTATAAATTGTCTCTATTATTAAAAATTAAAAATTCAAAATATATTTAATTGAAATTTATTACTATAATTTTAAGTAAATTTATTAATTTATATAAAATAAGATATTTATTTATTTAGAAATATCAGAAAAGAGCTTCTAGGTGTTTTAAGACAGTTCCTTCCTTTGATATTAAAAAATAAATAAATATTAAAACATTTATCTAAAAAATAGATTAATATATACAATTTATAAAAGTAGGACATTTATTTATTTAAGAATATCAGAAAAGGACTTCTAGGTATTTTAAGACAGCTCTTTTCTTAGATATTAAATAATAAATACATATCAAAATATGTTTATTTTTCTTAAAAGTAATTTATAAAATTAAATTTATAAATAGGATTTTTATTGAATAAACAAATAGAATAAATAAATAAATATTATATAAATATATTTATATAACTTAATAATAATAATAAAATTATCATGAAGATAATAATTTAAACATATATCAAACGTAATAATAAAATAAAATAACAATAATTAAAATGAAAATGAAAAAAATTAAAAGTAATAATATTAAAAACTAATGGATCATATTTATAAATATATGAACTTAAAAATTTAAAAATAATAAAACTTATGGTTAAAATTAAGATTATATAAAATTTAATGATCAAATTATAAAATATAAATATTTAAGAGACATGATTAGAATTATCATAAAATATAAATACTAGTAGTGTAATTAACCATTATTTATTTAATCAGTGATTAAAATAGAAATATTAAAATTAATAGGGACTAAATATGATATTTATCATAAATATATTTATTTAATACTGGTAAGGATTAAAACATAATAAAATAAAATTCGAAGACTGAATTAGAACATTCAGAAGTTAGTTTTAGTGACTAAAATGAATGATTACAAAACTCGGATGGCTATGGAAAGGGTTTAGCCATACATGTAAATTACGCATATACCCCTTCCCAAAACGACGTCGTTCAGGAAGGGGTATAAATTCCCCAAATGGCTGGCCCGAAGGGCCAGCTCTCTCATTCTCTTTTCTCCCTTCTCTCTCAATACTGAGAGAGAACCAGAATTCTCTCGCCTCTCTCTAAAACTGAGAGAGAGGCCACCGCCCGGCAGCCGTGCTACGGCGTCGGCAATCACCACCGGCCACCGCTACCGGTGGCCAGAAAATTTCAAAATTTCCCAAAATAAAGATCCGAATGTCCTAAAGACGAATCTGGTGTCCTTTTTCTCTAAAAAGCCTTGTAGTTACCTAGATCTATAGAAATACTCTCGGTATTTCAATTTCTTTTGCGGCGTGCGAAGGTTCTGACTATGGCGTAGCTTCCTCGGTGGTAAGTTTTCTCACTCTATTCTCTCTTTTGCTTTTTGATTTGTTGCTATGGGTTTTGTTTGGCTTGCTGTTGTTTGTTATCTCCGGTCCTTCCTCTCCTCCTTTTTTTTTGCAGGTTCGGTGGTGGCTTTTATAGCCACCACAATGTCTTCTTCGGACCGGATAATATGGCAAAGTTTAGTGAGTCATCAAACTATAGTGGTGACTCACTCTAGACTTCAACGTGTGCGGCTGCTCTGAGTCTTCTGGAGTCTTCATCGGAGGCGTGGCATTGGTGGAGCGTCGGCAGTGGTGTTGGCAGCAGAGGAGGCGCCGCGTGGTAGTTGAAGAGGCGGCTGGATGATACAAACCCTAAATTGAGTTTAGGGTTTGTTATGGGCTTCTGGATCTGGGCTACCAAGTTTGTAATTGGGCCTCGATTTGGGTTTTGTAATATTAATAAATAATATATATTAATAATAATAATTATTATAATAATAATAATAATAATAATAATAAATTTTAAAATAAAATAAAAAAATTGATGTCTACAAATGAATTTGGATATGTAATGCTCATCTTCTTTATGATAAGAAGATTATACATACCAATGATGATAGCCATATTCTGAAGCTATACGGAAACATTTCAACGTTTCCAAGCATCTTATACAGAGTGGTCGTCACCATTTTACTCTTCAGCCAAAATGAACACCAGATGACTTGAAGGAACTTGACAGATCAGGCAGCCTGAGAGTTGCAATAATCCCTGCAGCTAGAGCACTGAAGGAAGCCAAAATGAAGGCTGGTATATTGCCTCCACCGAATAGAGCATCCCATGGACCAGCACCTAGAGATACAATCATCTGAAGAAACCAACAATATCTTACATATCAGATTCATCCAAATTCTAACCAAATTGCGAAAACATAAAGGGTATCTCTTTTTCATTCAACTTAACAAAAGCATAAAGCAAACAGAAGGAGCCCAAAGCACTTAGATATTTGGACCTCAAATTAAGTACACTATGAGCTATGAAAAGGAAAACCGAACTCCGTAAGTAGTAAGACAGCGTCTGAAACAATTACAGGTAAAATCAAATGTGATGACTTATCAAATTACATACATGTGGAAAAACAATTGCAAGGTTTAGAACTCCAATTGCCAATCCTGCACAAACATACAAATTGTTACAATTTTGTGAATTTAACAACTACGGTAACAAGCATTTTCTGTTGAAGACAAATGATTTATGAACCTTGGCCACCACCAGAATCGGCAGTCAACTTAGCTGTAACTACAAGGGATTGGAAGAAAAGCGGGTTAGGAGGAGTTCTTAAAGATTCCTCAGGTTCTACTATAGGGAATTTCAAGGAAACTGCAGGTCCGGGACCGCCTACATTGATGGAGTTAAAGGCTATTCTTATGGGGTTGTCTTTCTTTGCAAACTATCGACAGAGGATCAAAGACCGTCTGATTATAGAGAGTGATAGTAAGGTGGTTGTGGATTGGATTAAGGGGATGAATTATGTCCTGTTGTATATGCCTTCTTGATTAAAGATATTGCTCATAGGCTAATGCCTTTGAAGGTGTTGTTAGATGGGTTAGTAGGACAGCCAATTTAGAGGCTGATGCCTTAGCTAAAGAAGGCATAGGCTGAGTCAGTAAAGTTGTTGATGTCTGTTTAGGGTGGTGTCTGGATTTTATGTGTTTTGTAAGGGGATTACTAGTGTTGTTTTCACTGATTTTGTGTTTTTAGTTAGAGTGTTTCCAGCTTATTTGGTTCTGTTGGGGTGGTTTTGTCGGTTGTATTGTTGGTTGTATCTTATGTGTTTTTATTGTTCAATAAAATCCTAAGGCATTCTTTTTCTCCTTCAGCTGATTAAGGAGCTTCCCTACAAGCTCCATTAATCAAGAAGGGGGTTTTTAATGAGACCTAATATTCTTAAAAAAAAAAAACTCAGCTGTAACAGAAAATGGAACACTATAGGTAATCTGGAAGAATAGAACAAATAAATGAGCAAAAATACAAAATTTTTAAACAAACACTTGAGCATATAGAAATTTACTGCAAGTCATTTGAAACATACAGCTAGAGGAAAGCCAAGAAATGCAAATATAATCAAAGCGGCAATCTTGATTGCTCCACTTCCTCCAAATACGTGTTCAATCCCTTGAGAATATTCTCTGACAGACACCAAACTAATGATAGCTGTAACACTCATACAGGCAAAGACTGTATAGTTGCTCATCGCCCAAACAAGTCTCGACCCCATCTTTTGACACATTGGTTGAATAAAGAAAGAACTGATGCCCAGAACAACCTACACCAAAAATTAACAGAAGTAAAACTAATGAATTAAATAAGAAAGAAATACGATCACCTAAAGCCGCCAACAATAATATCAATATCATCTTCAAATAATGGAGGAAAATATCTAAGAGAAACTTGAAATCTGTGATCAATTTGTGTTCTTACAGAATTTAATAGCAAACCAAATGCACCTTCTCTGACACCTTGATCATACAATTTAATTTCAAAAGCATTTCCCTTTGGATCTCCATGATATACTTCTCTTCCCATCCAATCCGTATCAAATAGAAAGAATGGGAACCAGGAAAGCTGCATATAAGAACCAAATACGCACGAAATAAATAAATAAATAAATGGTTCTTTCCTTTTCCTCCTTTTCTCGTTACTCTAATTGGGAAAAGGGAAAGGGTTGTGTAGCCTAACATCAGATTGAACATGTTAACGATCCTTGAGTCTCCATGTTACAGACGTAGTAATAATTAATATAAGTTGTTTTATTTTTCTTAGAAGTTATGTAGGACTCTTAATATAAGAAGCTATTTTATTATTCGTAGGAGATATTAAGGCTCTGTTTGATTTCAGGAACATAGACCATTTTAGTTTTCATCTTCTTAGAATACGGAAAACACTAAAGAAAACTTGTTTGGTTGAAGATTTTGCAAATTAATTTCATAAAATGAAAATATGTAAAAATTGGAACACAATAAAAAGTTTTCATTGTCCACTTTTCACTAAAAATGTTTCGTAAAATCAAAAAAGTTGAAAACAATGGTTTGATAATTAACCCAGGTTCAAATCCATATAAACACAAAATATGCTATTCTCAAACGATTTTTAAATATTAAATCTCTGGCCCTAGTTTGAATCCATATAAATGTGGGGATTTTCTTCATTTTATTTATCATGTTTTTATTATAAGAAAATAGGTAACCAAACAAGTTTTTGTATTTTCATGATTGAAAACAAAATTTCATTTCTATTTACCAAACATGTTTTCAGTTTCCAAAAACAAAAAAAGCGAAAATTATTTTTAAAAAAATGAAAAACACAAAATAAAAATATAAAACATCTTTAAAAATCAAACAGAGCCTAATTGTTTTAGGACTCTTAGAATAGGTGTGTTTTGGTAGCACTTTATTTAATTATTGTAATCTCTGTTGAAAGAGGCCTACGGAAGATGAGAAGAAGTTTTATAAAAACCCTAAAAAGAGGTATGGGTCTCTGTTTAACAAGTCGTAAGGTTTCAGTATCCAATGAATGAGCTGAGCTATTAATCCCAAAAAAACAATCGTAACACTCGACTCTCAATTAACATATAAATACTCAATGCCTATTTTAAGGTATCAAAGCATAGAGAAAATGTTGAAACTTACCCAACTAAGGGCCATGACAACAAGCACCGAGTGCATTGCAGGTGGTAAATGCCTTAAACTGGTCAGTAAGTTTACCAGTATGGCTCCAGGTCCATCACTGAAAACTTCATTTTGAGCGTTGCTATCTTTAGAGATAGCATGATTGGAGTTTGACACTCGTTCATATCCGTTTCCAGTAATGTTCCTATTATCATTGGCAACAATGGATGCATCAGCTTTTGATTTTGAGTGTTGCAAGCCCTTCTGTGTGGAACCATCCAACAAAGGGGCAGAATCTGATAAATGAGCTGGCTGATCTGCTGGTTGTGGAAGAGGAACCTCCTTAGCAAAACATAGAGTCATGATAGTACAAAATAAGAGAAAGACCTGCAGAAATGCCAAACAATTTTTTGAGCATATACAGGAGACATCAAATAAAGTGATACGAAAACATTGGACTACAAAAGCACAAAATTGTCAATCAATCACAAGAACTAGCTGCTGGAAAAGCACTTGAAGTTTAGAGAAGCTTACTACAAGTCTACATTGTTAAAGAATACACATCCCAACAACAAAAAGGAAGAAAACAAATTACTCCATAGCTCATGGAATCAAAAAAGATATAATAAATGAAATTAATGGTCCACAACAGACGCAAAGCAAATGGCATTTTAGATGAACTTCGGACACAGAAAATGCCATGCTCGTATTTAAAACTATTTATCTAAAGAATCAGTAAACATGTGAAAGTGACATACCATAATCCAAGGCATAAACTGACACATACAAATGTACTTCAGTTAACATTTCTATGAAGAATTTCAGTTTTAACATCCTAGAAAGCCTTATAAGTAAAACTTCAATGGATACGCTACTTACCACTGCAACAAGAAATGCTGCTTTAAGATTGGCACAGGCTTCACAGCAAGCTCTGCTTTCCAAGAACGGAAACCATCTGTGCCGACATAATTCGTAAGAATTGGATATTTATTTATCAATGCTTCAATATTACTATGTTTCTATAATTGTTTGATACATCACACGAAGAGCAGATTAAAAGATTTCAACCTGTGCCAATTCCCACTAGCACCAGCTGAAAATCCCAAGATGTTTCCAACAGCCATCCACAAGCAAAATATAGCATTTGCAGTATTGTGTTGATCAGGACCTAAAACATAGGCACCCAGCATCTTGTCATGTACAATATTCAAATAAGTGTGGTATTATAAGGCCTACTAAATGATAGGCATTCAACCTAGACATTACATTTTTTCGTCAATACAAATTTGGGGGAAGGGGATGGGTTGCACGGGCCTTGAAACCTGGCCACTGGTGGTAGGTATTTTTGTCACTACGAATTTGGGGGAAGGGGATGGGTTGCACAGGGCTTGAACCCTGCCCACTGATGATAGCATCACAATTTTACTATGTTTAGACTTATTTTTTTTTCTTTTTTCCATTATTCTTAAGAAGGGGATTTACCTGATAGATCAGCCAAAAGGGCACGTGCTGGTCCCTAAAAAAGCTTCCATTATTAGCTCAAGTGCATAAAATGAAGAAATAATTGTCATGTAAGGCTTACCTGCACTGTATTGTTAGCAAGATCCAACATCCAGAACCCAATAACAAAGACAAAGGCCGCCCTTGTTCGTGTACCTTTAAATGTACTACATCGCATACATTATTTGGTCAATCTCTTCATTATTTGCAGCAGGAAGAAAAAGGGAAGGGGGAATTGGCTACAAGAGAAGAGAATGAATCAAAAGCAGAAGAGGAAGAGGAAACCTGCAGTGCTCCTTTGTATCACCTAATATGTATCCAACGTCTGCAGAAAACCCGATTATAATCACCTAGATAGCAAAAGTTAGTTTAGAATATATAAAAATCTAAACATAGCATAAAAGAATGAATTATTCCACAGGTAAAACACTTCTTCAGTGCTTACAGCAAGAGAGATCATGAGCGCTTCAGCAAGAATAAAAAGCCGCCTCCTTCCATATTTAGAAGTACATTTACCGCTCCAAATACCAACACAAGGTTGAACCTAAGACCAAAATGGAAACAACTCAATAAATCATAAGTTCAGATAGGCATTAAAGGTACCACAAGATCCCTGGGGGTATGAACGGAGAAAAATGAAATATTAAATAAAGGGTAAACTACACGGGTGACCCCCAAACTATGGTCATAAATAGATCTTGCCATCAAACTATTTTTTGTCTCAATTCGATTACCATACTTTTTAATTGACTCAATCAGACCATTCTCCGTTAAAAAAAATGGAGAGTCCGACGTGGCCGTTAATTTGATGACATGTCCGTTAATAAATTGGAATAATTATATAATTGATCCTTAATATTTATATATTCTATCAATTAAGTCACTATTTTAATTTAATTAAATAAATTTAACTATCCAATTAGAACATGACACGTGTCAATATATGATTGGAAGGTTTTATTTATGAATTTTAAATTATTTAATTAATTGATTTTTTAACTTGCGTTCAAGAGGGATAAGAGTCCCAAGCGCCAAAACCGTTGGGCCAAAGCTCCCCAATGGTTCTAACTTTACAACAATTTCTATTTGACTTGTATCATTAAATAAATTATTTGGTTAAATAAATTTCAGTTCGATTACTGGTTACAGAAAAAAATCGGTTAATTCGATTCGGTTAATAATTTTCAAATAAATTTTGGTTCGATTAACGGTTAAGAAAAAATAATATATTTTATTCGGTTAATAATTTTAAAATAAATTTAGATTCTATTAACGGTCAAATAATTTTGGTTCGATTAATGGTTAAAGAAAAAAATCGGTTGATTTGGTTCGGTTAATAATTTTCAAATAAATTTCGGTTCGATTAACGGTTAAAGAAAAAATAATTTATTTTATTCGGTTAATAATTTTGGGTGCGATTAACAGTCAAATAATTTTGGTTCGATTAATGGTTAAAGAAAAAAATCGGTTAATGATTTTCAAATAAATTTCGGTTCGAATAACGGTCAAATAATTTCGGCTCGATTAATGTTAAAAAAAATTCGGTTAATTTGGTTCGGTTAATAATTTTCAAATAAATTTCGGTTCAATTAACGGTTAAATAATTTCAGTTCGATTAATGTTAAAAAAATCGGTTAATTTCGTTCGGTTAATAATTTTCAAATAAATTATTTTTCCTTAACCATTAATCGAATCGAAATTTATTTAAAAATTATTAACCGAATCGAATTAACCAAATTTTTTTCGGTAACCATTAATCGAACTGAAATTTATTTAACCAAATAATTTGTTTAACTATACAAGTCAAATACAAATTGTTGTAAGTTAAAATCATTGGAGAGCTTTATCTAGCGGTTTGGGCGCTTGATTATTCTTCTCTCCCTTGGACGCAGGTTTGAAACTCTTTGGACACAACTCAAATTGTTGTTCAATTTTTCATTTCAATTAGGGTAGTGACACGTGTCACCACCTAATTGGTTAAAAAATTAATTAATTAAATAATTTAAAATTCATAAATAAAACCTTCCGACACGTGTCATGTTTTAATTGGATAGTTAAATTTATTTAATTAAATTAAAATAGTAACTAAATTGATAGAATATGTAAATATTAAGGATCAATTATATAATTATGCCAATTTATTAACAGCCACGTAAGACTCTCCGTTTTTTTAACAGAGAGTGGTCTGATTGAATCAATTAAAAAGTTTGGTGGTAGAATTGAGACAAAAAGAATTCTTTATCATGCAATCAAACAAATATATTCTAGCCTACTCCCATCCTCTAGCTTCTATAAGGGCTTAGGATACATGAATGGTAGCCCCAACCTTTTTATGAGTTAGTTCAATATGCAGCACAAGCTATTATAGCAGATCTATCAAGTTAAACATATAATATCATGTTACACCCATAAGGATTCAAAAATAATGTAATGACGATAATACATAATTATATGCAATATTGTTTCCACCACCTACCACAAGACCAGTTATTGGACCGCAAAGCCAAATGAATGAAGAAAAAGCATGATCTATTCCAAGTGTCTGCAAGAATCAATAAAATATAGTTATGAAAAAAACGAAAGCATTATAAGCTCAAGAGAAACTCAGAGCAGTCCGAAAGAAATACAGCTAATGACAAAAATGATAAATAAAGAGATACCTTAACATGAGCATTTAACATGCAAAATGTATCTGTTACCTAGTTGATATTAAACACTGCCCTTGATATTTCAAATAAAGGAAAATTGCCACTAAACAATAATGAAAAAGTATTATACCATCTACAATCTAACTTATTCAAGAATACCAATAAAGAGACATTTATTGATAAAACTAAGCATAATACAATCACATTGCATTAAATTCAAGCTTTAGAACATTTATAGTCAGTAGCCTACTTTTTCCCGTTAAATTTTACTTGTACCAACAAAAATTACAAGACTGAAGGAACTGAAAAAAAAAGCATCGGAAATGCCTGAATGTAAGGTGTCAATAGCGATAGTTGCAAAGCCCAACCAAATTGAACCCCGGCAGCGACCGTACAACTAAGAACCAGAGTTATCAAGTTACAATCCTTAGATCCGGCGTAGATCGGCGACGATAAATCAGTGTTTCCATTAGGAACCCTAGACGGAGGCGAGGAAGAAGAAGTTGAAGGAGAGTTAGGAGATGAATTTAGATCGATCCGAAGATGAGGGTCGTCGATCATCTCAACCTCCAATTCCTTCTTTAAGTTCCTGTAGGGGACCTTGATAGACACTGAGTCACTCATTCCCGCCATAGCCCCTTTGGCACGGACTCTGGTTATCCTCGGCGAGTAGACTCAAACTAAAACTTCACATTGAAGAATCTTAATACAAGATCAGATAGATAAAAGCGACGAAGGCATTGTTGAATCAGGGACGTTGATATAAGCGGGAGGAAAAAGGATGTGATCAGAACCGTTGGTTTGCCGAAGGGATGCTTTTCATTTTGGAAGGGAACGACGAGAGAATGCCGGGCCGGCTGAAGAAAAGTTTGTAATGTTTATTGACTAATACAATTTAAATTTTAAAAAATAAAAATGAATTTCTAAACAATAAGCACACAAACACGTGGATAAGTGGACTCTGGATTACGCTGTGTGCTATATTTACTTGGATTGAATTGATCGTTAGTTTGGTTTACGGAATGTAAGATTATCAGTGGAATTGTAAGATTACCGGTGTGAATGTAAAATTACCAATAGAAATGTAAAATTACCAATGTAAATGTAAGATTACAAGAGAATAGAATTACCAGGGAATATAATTATTGGGAATATTGTATTTTGTGTTCGGTTGGCTTAGCAGGAATATAAGATTTTCATGTTTGGTTAAAGGAATAAAAGATTATTGAAATGTATATTTGATCAAATTGTCCTTATTATATATTTATTTTTTAACAAGTTGGAAAATATTTATATATTTTCTTTAAAAAATTTAAATTCATAAAATTTATCTATTTTTTTTACAAAATTAAAAATATAAAAAAGTTTAATGAAAGGGTAAAATTTTATTTTAACACTGCATTTCATATAAAATTTTAATTATAATTTTTTTTTTGTAAATTTAAAATAATTTAAGGATAAATTTATAATTTAACATTCGTGAAATTTTTATTATTCAATGACATAAGAATGATATTTTTGAAGAAAAATAATATAAGGCATTTTAGTCCAAAACGCCGGTAATCCAATAATACCCACTTAAAAAAAGTGTTATTAGTTTTGATATTATTTAAATAATAAAATCGATAAAAAATTATTTAAAAAATTATTATTTTTATTTAAAACATCAATATTTTTTAATATTTTCGATAAAATATCAAATAATAACAAAATTGATAGAAAAATAATAAAACTAATAACACTCTTAATAATAATAAAATCGATAGAAATAATAATATTTTTAATAAATTTTTATCAATGTTATTATTTAAATAATAACTAATATTTTTTAGCCGCTGCCGCAGGTGATGATTTCCTTAATTGGATGGTTTATTAGCCGCCATATTTTCTAGTGGTCTCCTAACTCGGATGGACGTGGGTCCGGCTAGATGATTTTCGACCAACCTCATTTGATTTGAAAAAAATATTATTCTACTAAAATTCTAACCTGATTAGAGTTTAAAAAATCATTTGATCCAAAATTTAATTTGTTTTTTTAATTAAATTTATAGCTGATCCGACCTAATATAAATATATATATGTAATAAAAATTATTTTTATTTAATAAAAAAATTAATTATATATATATAAACATTATAACAATTATTTCTAAATATATAAAAAATAATTATTCTTATTATCTAAAGTCAAATAAGATATTTTTACACCATAAATTCAAACTCCGAACCTTAATTTTTAAAAAATATGAATATATATAATTGGGTCATTGGTGAATTGGATTTGACACTGTAGTAAATAAATACAAATCAACTCTTCTTGTCAATACACTTCCATCTTTTTCAGGGCACAACAGATAAATCATAATTTAATACTTTAGACATCGCGGCTAAAGCTCAAGCATTTTAACAATAAAGTAAAAATAGATTATACACATCATTCTCTAACTGCAATGGAATCCCACTTCCTCCATAATCCATCCTGTCGCCCACTACATAGCAAGAGGTTTGTGGATTGTAATTGCAAATCCACTCGCATTTGATATACGATACCACCAAAGCATATTTATTTTCAAAGTTTCAATGAATAATATACATGTACAGCTCTCCCCATCTCTTTTTAATATGTCCTATTTTGAGAATATATATATATATATATATTTATGCATGCATGCGAAGGTGCTTATCTACAGTACCAATAACTGTATGCATGTATTGCTATAAAAAAATTACTGATGAACACCGCGGTTACCCAAGTCAGCTGCTGCTTTAGCTGCCATTTCTGATGCACCCGACACCCAAAGAGCTCCCAGGGAAAAGTAGCTGCTGCTGACTACAGTTTCTCCAGCGGCTGCAGCGGTTCTTCCTGCAGCAGAAATGGCTGATTTGGCGTTCTTTGATACATGGTACCTCTCATCGACAGATCTAACAGCATCCACACCCACACGAAGTTTATCTGTGAGGCCAATCCTCTCACTTAGTTCAGCAACTTTAGCTGCAGCAGTTGCCGAAACTTGATGAGATTCATCAAAGGCTTTGGCTTTGCTTAAAGCATCTTTCCCTAACACATATCCATTGGCCATCATGGCTTTCACAGCATCCTGAGCGAATGAAACAGCTTCTCCAGCATGAGATACAAATTGGCTTCTCAGTGGAGGTTGCTACAAAAGGGGGTAAAGAAAATGAGAAGATAGAATACAATTTACTAAAGTAAAAATTTCCACAAGGATCAATTCAGGAGCACAAAAAAGATAAGTCAACGGACCCATGAACTTGCTTCATCCTCTTGGCTTCTTGAAGGGCCACTAAAATCAAACTCCTCTTTATATTGCCCCCAGCGCGATATGAATATGCGTTGATCAAGAAGTGTCGCACCCTACAGTGATAAGATATTTTAAGACTCAAACATACAAACAGATTATACAATCATCATGATGAAGCGGGAATCACAATTCATGAATTAGATTCAATATTATCCTGAACACATATAGTAGCATAGGAAGAGTAATGGAACTAAATAGATCAAAGAGATAAACTTCACTCAAAAGTTAATTGATGCTGTTATAGGTAAAATTGCCCAAAGATTGATATAACAATAAAATACAGAGATAAAGATATCAAAAGACAGAAAATACATCAACAGGACAATCGTCAGTTTCAAAAAGAACATCATGATCATAACTGCAGGAAAAAACTGTACCAATATGAACCCCCAAATACAATTTCCTCAAAACATGAATGGACATATTCCGAGTTCAAGGTAATACTCCTACTATTGAACCAAAGTAGAATACTTCTTTCTTTCTTGGTATTATAACCTGTATCTGATATATTGGCCAACTAATCTAGATTGGGTATTGAAGAGACTCATACTAAGGACGACCCTCTAAACCCAATTTGTTCCATTCTCAATGCCAGGATTACAACTATTGACTGGGACCTAGCACTTCATCCTGCTATACCAACTAGAAGTTGGTAAAGTAGAATACTTCTTTTAATTGTTTATATTCACATATTATCCATTTTCCATGTAATATTGAATTTTGAAACTATGATTACAAGTTCAATACTTCAAAACGCCTCCCACAAAGTGCACACATATATTCTCTTGAATCCAATTCATATGTAATCAACTCAATAGTATCCATTTCATATACGATTAATCTACAGTTATACACGAGACAGTCACATAAAGTTCAACTTTACTTGTACCAGAAAAGTGATGTCGGCAGCAATACATTTCATGATAAAATAGGTAGATTTATAGATGCAAAGATGAAAACTGCCCTGAAGGCAAGAATCTAAAAGGCAATCGAAAGCTTCTCAATGAAATAATCAGAATACATACACTAAGCAAGATGGCAGTCTCCTGAGAATAAGCATTTTTGAAAGTCACATAGGCAATACTCGCATATTCACCAGACCTGCTTTCATCCATAAAAACATCCAAATGACTACCTTCAAAAAGATGCAAATAGGAAGGATAAATATAACAACACAGTTAAATATGATTCAATAATCCAAGAACCTAACAATTTCAACATGTTCAACGGCACCAGAGAAGGCGAAAAAATCATAAACATCTTTCTCAGTAGCTTTGGGAGACAGACCTGTCACTTCTACTGTATATACAAAATCATTCATTTCTACAAGAAAGACAGCTGATCAAGAATTTCAACCTAGTCAAAAGATCACCAAAATTGAGCTTTAAAACAAGATAATAATACAGAAATTCAAGAATCGTGAGAATGAACTGAAATTAAATTGATGGAAATAGGAGAATGGAAGAACAGTAAGAATCTAATCATGCAAAAAAATAGAATCAATTTGATAATTGATTTCGTAAATAATTAAGGAGGGAAAAAAAAAAGCGAACCCTATGAGATGAGAGATTGAGATTTTGAATGACGAGGAAGAAAGGTTTTTAAAATAATTTGGGTAGTTTTGACCCTTTCATTAGAATTAAAATAAGGGTAAAGTATAGTAATGGTCACTGAACTTTTTTAAAACGTTTATTTAAGTCTCTCGACTTTTAAAACTTGTAATATAATCCTCTAATATTTAGTCCGTTTGTAATATGATCCCCAACAGTTACGTCAGAGACCATATTGCAAACGGATTAAATGTTGAGAGACCATATTACAAACAGACTAAATGCTGAGAGATTATATTACAAATTTTAAAAGTTGAAAATCTAAATGAAAAGTTTAAAAAAATTCAGTGACCATTACTATACTTTACCCTTTTCTTTAGCGCCCCAAATTCACCTTCTCCATCTCGATCTAGAAACTTCGGATTCGGAGCGGTTAGATTTGGCAAAGTATGTGAAATCGGAGAGGGTGATTAGGGAGTTTGGGAATGTGATTGTTATTGGAAAGGCTAATTTGGTGATTTATAAAGGGCCTACTGTCATTGCTAGCACACTTCACGCAGTGGCGATTTTGTTGAAGGAAGCTAAGGATTGGGACTGGTTCGTCAATCTTAGCGCATTTGATTATCCCCTCATGACTCAAGATGGTAAGAACTAAGAATTGATTTTTGTTATATTCTGAGTTTGAAAATGTTAGGTTGTTGAGATTTTGCGCCTTATCGGCCATTAGATGAAATTTTTATGATTGGATTACAGGTAATTTGGATTTATACGTAGGGAAATGCAGATATTGGGATTTGGAACTCGGACGCGCTGATGTTAGAGTAAATTCAGTTAAGCTCCGGATCCATAGTTCGGAATTGAATGAACTGAAGTGAGAGCAAAATATGATATTTATATAATAAGTAGGGTTTTGATGTTGTTGATGGAACTTTAGCAATGGTTGATGGTGATAGAGCATGGAACCATGGTGCACTTAGTATCTTTTGTATGTATTTATAATTATAATTATAATGATAACAGTTGGTGACTTGGGATGTACAGACTACAGACACTGTTATAGTATATATTTGGCGATAATGTTTGCCTGGAACGGTTGTCGAAAAGGCGAAAGCAATTGCTTATAGTATATCTATGACCAAGTTCAAGCTTGGTTCACCTTTAATTTATGTGCACCATTGATTTAGTATATATTTATGTGCTTTAATTTATGTGCTTTAATTTAAGTTCAAGTTTAATTGATTGATTTGCCATTGATTGAACTGGGTAATTAACTGCATAATCCCAGGTTGTCTCCTACTGTGAATTAGCAATCATTTCCATCTGCAATTGAATTTGCAGCAACTCTTGATTTTGCACTCTATTGGAGAAAAATTATAACAAATTGAGAATTTGATAGGCCTAGTCACGTTCCAGTAGTCCTGCTGCTGATTGCTTTTTGTTTTTTGTTTCATATATTGTGCACATCTTTTCATACTAGGCAACTTCCTCGAGCACACGAGTAGCATTGGGTGGAAAGAGTGAGAAGCCAATTCATGTTGTCCCACTTTATATATGGTGAGGTCGTCTATCTAGCGTTCTTTGAATTTGACTTTGTTTCGTGTTTGCAGATACCAAAGAGCAAGACCAATGCAATCATTGTAGACCCAGGCTTATATCATTCGAAGAAATCCGGTGTCTTTTGGGCTAAGGAGAAAAGATCATTGCCTGCTTCGTTCAAGTTATTCATGGGTAACGCTTTTGTATAACTCATTGTTTTCTCTAAATTATTAGTTAGAAAATTCTCGAATAAGTTGACACTTATTAGATGAGTCTACAGAAGCCTGCTGGAGGCTGTTGCATATGGTTTTCATTCGATTTAAGTAGACATAGATATGGTAAATGAATGATTATTAGAGAAAAGGTTGAGATTCTCAGATTTTAGTTTTGCCGTTGAAGATTAGTATCTGGTTCTCATTAGGCCATCTTAATCTAACAAGGAAGAAGTGTGGAATAGTTTTGGAACTGCTAGTTAGACATGCTCTTTAGACTGTTTTGGGATCCTTCCTCGACATTGCATACATGCTCTTTAGAAGTGGATTTAGTTTGGGTAGAAGTTAATGCGAGGAGAAAAGTAAATGAAATGATTGAACTGGCAACAAAAGCCATGATCGATCTGCAGAACAAGGAAAGTGAGCTCTTTTCATTAATTGAAATTTCTTTTCGGACAGGAGTGTTAAATTTTAGGATGGAAGCTATTTTGACAAAGTTGAAAAAGAAAAGTGTGGGATTCGGTGTCGGCGCCAGTGGTTCTGTTAAAGGGAAGGGTACTTTGCTGTCTGGAGAGGGAAATAATCCCCCATTCGAATTTAATTTAAAATTTTTAAGGCAACTTTTTAACTTTGGGTCTTGCTCTATTCTAATTGTTCTTAGGGTAAAGTACAGTAATGGTCACTGAACGTTTCTAAAACTTTCATTTAGGTCCCTCAACTTTTAAAACTTGCAATATAATCCCTCAACATTTAGTCCATTTGCAATATGGTTTCTCAACATTTAGTCTGTTTGCAACATGGTCCCCGATGTAACTGTTGGGGGAGCATATTGCAAACGGACTAAATGTAGGGGACTGTATTGTAAGTTTTAAAAGTTGAGGGACCTAAATGAAATCTTTAGAAAAGTTCAGTGACCATTATTATACTTTACCCATAAAATAAAAGAATTACTTTCTTATGCTATTAGATTCATTTATATCATTACATTTTTAATTTTATTAAATTTTAATTTTACATTTATTTATATCATTTCATTGTTAAATCAATAACGAGACGATAATATGATAAACGGTTGTTGACGTGTCTTATCATATCAAAACGACGTCATTTTGATATAGTTGTTTTGATACTTAAAACGTCGTCGTCTTATGTATAAATTTTATGTGTGTATCGATCTAGTCACAAATTTCAAACAATTTTACTTTTTAACACTTTACTTTTCGCTCACTGTCGACAACCAAACATAATCCTTCATCAATCATATTTTGCGATAAAATTAATATCAAAATATTTATATTTTATTTATTATTTATTATTTGTAAGATTGATTTTTCATGAGACCTACCGGAAATCAATGAATGAGCATAATCTTACCCTTACGAACCCTAAAGAGAAATGCACCTTGGGCCTTTCAAGTAAAACAAGTTACAATTATGCAGGAAAAGAAGAATGCCGAGTGAAGCCCAGTTTAAGAGGTAGAGAGGACAACATCCTTTTAACGGATTGCATGCACGGTTAACTGAAAGGCCCTAAAACAAAAACAGAAGTAAACACCCTTTCAGAATTTAGAGAAAATTACAAAACGCTTCTATCAAATTTGTTGTTTGCACATACAACATAGTTGTGTTCAATCGTACAGCCATAATGTCATCTCAACTCTTTACCACACCCTTACAAAAAGTTTTACACCCGATATAAAACTCAAGAGAAAGAAATAGGAGTATTATTAGCAAGTCTAAAACTTTTGATCTGAAAGAATATATGAAAATAAAGATGAGCAGTTTAATCAAATAACCAATCAGTCAGATGTGCTTAGTCCCTTTATATATATTTTTAACATCTGCTCCCTCTCCGTATAAATATTCTCAAACTATATGAAGACTGGAGAATTCAAACAAAATAACTTATATAGAGGAGACTACTCCATGCACTTCCTAAAAGAATGCAATTTAACCCTAAAAGCACATCTTATAATCTTTGCTTCTTAAATTAGTTGCATGGATTATTTTTTTCTTATATTATGGATTCGTAACCCTTATCGGTTTCTTTCGTTATTTATCTTTTAAAATGAAATTCCATGGCTGATTTTGTCCAAATAAATTAGTGTAAACTATATCAGTGGCCATCTAATTATATCTTATTTTCATTTTGACCATTATTTTTGAATTATTGTCAATCAAACCACGCAACTCTTTAAATGCATTCAATCATATCACTAATAGTTAACAATTAACGGAAGTGCAGATGCACCAATTAGTAAAATTGATATAATTACACATTTAATCATCGATATTTATACATTTTTTTCAACTTAGTCCTATTTTAATTTAATTCAATAAATTTAATCACCCAATCATATGTCCATATGATTAGAGAGCTTTTTTTATTATTTAATTTTAATTTATTTAATATAACATTTTTTCCAACCAGATAATGACATGTGTCACCAGCAAGTTAAAGGTAAAATAACTCTCAAAGAATTGAGTATGTCCTTGAGCCTTGTAGTAACCAGTTTTCGTCCGGGTACAAAATTTTTTACTTGGCGGGAAAAATAAAATGAATAAGTAAATGATTTTGATTTTAAAAAATGTTTTGGGAGTCGCCATTGACATTTTTTGGATTAGGTAGGTCAAATACCTAAAAACAATCTTTTAAAATAGTTTTTTTAAAAAAACATAATTTAAAAGATAAACTGATATGCGTATAACCAAAAAATTTTAATAAAAAGGATTCGTGATCGGTTACGTTTAGGGAAGTATTAGCACCCCTAAAACACCTAAAATTAGTACTTTATTAATTATTAATTGTCTCTATTATTGGAAATTTAAAAATATATTTAATTCATAATCTTGTTATTTCAAATTTATTAATATAATTTTAAGAAAATATATTAATATATATTTTTATTTTTATAAATAAGACATTTATTTACTTAGAAATATCAAAAAATGACTTTTAGGTGCTTTAAGACAGTCTATTTCTTAATATTAAAAATAAATAAATATTAATAAAACATTTCTATTAAAATAATTAATATATATAAATTATAAAAATAGGATATTTATTTATTTAAGAATATCGGAAAAGGACTTCTAGGTGCTTTAAGACAGCCTATTTCTTAATATTAATAAATAAATAAATATTAATAAAACATTTCTATAAAAATAATTAATATATATAAATTATAAAAATAGGATATTTATTTATTTAAGAATATCGGAAAAGGACTTCTAGGTGCTTTAAGACAGCTCATTTCTTAATATTAAAAAATAAATAAATATTAAAATATGATTATTTTCCTTAAAAGTAATTTATATAAAATTAAATTTACAAATATGTTTTTTATTTAATATATATATATAATATTATTTATTATATATATTTATATGACTGCATAATAATAATAATAAAAATAATAATTAAATATATAAACATATAAAATATAAATATAAATATAAATAAACAATGACTAAAATAAATAAAAAAGGTAATACAACTTGTAAAATAAATGAAAGTATTGAAATTAGTGATTAAATTATAACATATTAAAAATTAAAATACCCTAATTTAGCTATTTAAAAATATATTGGCTAAACATGTTATTTTACTAATTTATTAATTTAGGGACTAAAATAAATATATATCAAATTCAAATATTAAATTAAAACAAATTAAAACATGTTGTTCGTGATTAAAATATTAATTATTAAAATTAGAGGACTAAATATGTTATTTACCTAAAATGTATATTATTTTATATAAAGGACTAAAATAAATAAAATTAAAAATAAGAAGCCGAATTAAAAGTCCCCAAGTTCTAATTTCAGTGACTAAATTGCAAAGATACAAACTTGGAGTACTGCGGACGGAATTTACCCTTTTAGCCAAAACACACAGTTCCATCATGAAACGACGTCGTTTCATGTTAGGTATAAATGCCCTATAACCGGCCCCTAAGGGCCAAAGCTTCTCATTTGCTTCTTTTCTTTCTCTCTCTAACTGAGAGAATTTTTTTTCTCTGTTTACTCTCTTAAAGCCTTCGGCCGGCCGCCGCTAACACCATCTCCGGCCACCGTTCACGATGGCCGAAAAATTTAAAATCACCCCAAAATTTCTCTGTTTTCCACTAGAACCTAGATCTAACCTCTTTTAAGCCTAAAACCCTCTCAAAATCGATAGATCTAAGCTATAACCGAAGGATTTACCTCGGTTTATGTATGGTTTTCTGGCGACGTTTGGGTTCTCCGAAGGTACACAACTCTTTTTCCTTTTTTTGTGAGTTATCTTTTGCTTCGTGGTGGTTGTTCGTTCTCTTGGTCGCTCTCTGTTGTCTCTCATTGTCTTCTGTCATGGCTCTCTCTTCTCCTCTTTGTTTTTCTTTTTGAATGGTTGTTTGTTGGTGTGGTATTTGGCTTGTTGGCTTGCTCTTTCGCCTCTGTTCGTGGTGGTTTTTCTCCTCTCTCTCTGTCTTTGCAGGTGGTCGATGGCTTTTATAGCCATCGACGGTGTGGCTCTCGGACCGGTCCCAAATGGCGACCCTAGGTGAGTCACCGGACTATGGTGGTGACTCACCATAGGGATTTGACGTGGGGAGGGGCAGCTGGCCTTCTGGAAAGCTCGACGAGGTGGCGTGGTACTGACGGTGGCGTGGCAGCAGCTGAAACGTCAACGTTGAGGTGGCGGCTAAGCAGAGGCGACGGCTGGCCTTTTGGAAGATTGAGGCGGTTGGGAGCTAGGGTTTAGAAACCCTAGTAGTAACCCTAAACAGGTTTTGAGTCTTACTGGGCCATCTGGGCTTCGGGCTATTGGGCTCCGAGTTTGATATTTGGGCTTGAACAAGTTGGGTTTGAAATTGTAAATGGGCTTCGGGATTTGTAATATATTTGGGTTTGTAATTTTTTATTTAATAATAATAATAATATATTTTATTTAATTATAATAATAATAATAATAAAAAAAATAATAGAATGAAAAATTAGTGTCTACAAGCCTAAAAGAAGAAAATAAACCAACGCCACTGATGTAACACTCTAATTTAGGGGAAAAAATTTAGAAATTATAAAGTAAGGAATTTAAGTGATATTTTGGAAGAAACTGTGGATTAAATTGTAAAATTGTAAAGTTGACAGTCTATTTTAGGAAGTGTATGAAATTCAGGGACCCAATCCTGAATTTACCCATTTTTCTTTTATGTTGAATTATAAACCCCCTCCCCGTATGTTTTCTATAGATTTTTTCCTCATTTTCCTCTTACCGATCAACTACTTTTAGCTCCGATGTATTCACCGTCCAGCCACCGTTCGACGATCTAAAACCACCATCGTGTTCGTTGTCGACCGAAGAACAAAACCCTTCAAAGCTCTTGTCGTGATTCGACGTCGTTCATCGTAAATTTCAATCGGAAGTATTGTCAGTTTTAACTCAATCTCCGTTGGTTTTCCCGTCAATTCACGTCGATCCGACCACCCGTTTTCGACATCTCCCGCACCATCGTGTTCTTTGTGTCGTTCTGAGTCCACCGGTGTCCATTGCGCCTCCGTCGTCGCCGACACGTGAGAGGGTGAGGAAGTCAAAGTTTACGACATTTCAGAATCGAGCTCTCCACCGTTCAAAATTTTGAACCGAGCTTGGTAAGTGTCTTAAAATCGCTTAAAATATTTTTAGAAATTTTTCGGACACCCTAACACTGTTCACGCGCCGCCCCTACGCATGGGGATTGTCTGGTGTGTGGGGCAGTTTTGAAAGTCAACCCGACCCGTTTGACCCGATTTGACCGAACCCGACCCGTTGACCGTTGATCTCTGACTGTTGACCGTTGACTTTGATTGAAAAAGTTAAATTTTTTCGAAAAGTCACATTTTATGTTTTTCGACGTCCTGAGTTCAATTCCGAAGTCCGTTTTCCAAATTTGAACCCGAAAGCCTCCAAATTTTTCAGTCAAACCCGTTGACTTTGACCCAAAACTTAAATTTTTTGAAAAGTCATATTTTATGTTTTTCGACATCCTGAATTCGATTCCGAAGTCCGTTTCACCAAATTCGAACATGGTAAGCTGTTTTTCATTGATTTATCACCCGATTTGATCTGTTTTTCACAATTAAGCTCTATTTTGATGAAATTTCTGTTGATATGTATCCGAGGAATTATTGGAAGTTGATTTCAATATCGAGGGCGTTCAAATGGAATTAAATGATCGATCAATATGACATGGAAAACGAGGTAATACATTACTACCTCTTTATGCTTTATGGAACATGATGATAATGGATAAATGTATATAATTGGTCTATTATGCATGTTTGATTATGGATGGATTCGAATCGAATACGGTTTAAGTGATAAATTAGTTAAGACTCTATTGAATTACAAGTTATGTGATTGAGTGATAAAGGAATCAGTCCTGAATATGTAAATTATAATTTCTCTCATTAAAGGTACTTGAATGATAAATTATGAGAATACTTCGATTAGGTAAAACTATGAAAATACCCTTACATTGTAAAAAGACAAGAATTGACCCTGAAAGTTGGATAAGAAGTTTGTAAAGACATTGATCTGATGAAACTATTGATGTGTATGAAAAATACTAGTTTTGCTTAGGAAATCTGGATAACCGATTTCTAAACCCAAGATGGCTTGTACAAGATACTAGAAGTCGATAAGTAATAATTTAAAGTTTAGAGATTATCTGGGAAAGCGATTAACTCTAGAATCTCTAAATTATAATTATCTTTGTTAAGAGTTTTAATACCATAATTATATGGTTAAGAAATTATGATATTACCCTTGAGAGGGGAAAATAGCTCGAACTAACCATGAATGGAAAAGTACTCAAGAAGTCATGCCTAAATCGATGAATTACTAGTTTCATCGTTAAGTTCACACGTTTATATAGAAAATTTCTGATAATCCGTAAATCTCCGAGTTGTGAGTAAATACGTGAAGGATAATTTATCGAGGGTGCTCTTTTGTTAGAATTTTTTGAAAAGACTGAAATAAATGATAAGCACAAAGTAAATAATAATATCGAATGAAAAGAATTGATTGAAATACCCGATATCTGTAAAATGACCAAAATACCCCTGGAATGCAAATGACCTACGAATTTCATCAAGCCAAGGAAGGATTGGATATCCTCAAGCTATGAAAGGGCAGGAACACCATCGAGTACTAAAATGACCAAAATACCCTTATGGCCAAGAGTAAGTAAATATCTTGGATTCATTAAGGAATACAAATAAATATGGATGTTGCATTGCCCTTAAAAGGTTATGGAACACACCTTAAGCCGGTTGACCAACGATAATGCTATGTCAGTACCTGAATGGCATAGATACCACTTGAATGCGTGTTCATCTTCTTAAGTTTCGATTGATGATAATTCTGGAAGTACTCAGCTCAACTAAACTTTAGAGCACATTCGATATTAAGAAGTAGATACTCGTGACACAAATCAACTACGAAGACCAAATTGAACTGAACGGAAGTACAATATGTATCTGAAATTCAGAAGCGTCTGAATTACTCTGAAAATCTCAAAGTAACTAGAATAGACTTGACTGCTAATTGAGCTAAGTAACCTCAATGAATGAGGATTAAGTAAGTGATTTGGATAAGTCTGAAAACTCTGATGAGGTTATAAACCAAAAATCAAGTACGTCAGCATTTCCTGATATCGTTGAAGCGTGGAAATGAAATAAAGACCATTGGAAGATCTATTTAACGATGATTCCTAAAATGATCTATGGATAAGAATTTTTGGTATTAAAGCGTAAATACTCTGGAAGAATAATGAATTGACAAGTTGATAAGCATTAGTTTGGTAGCTATTCATCTTGAGTTATTTATCCTTATCAGCTCAAATCACTCTAGTCATGTATGAAAATACAAGTAACTCAGATGTAAAGGATTCTATATACCCTTCTGATTACATAGAGCTTCCAAAAAATGTATAAATAAAATATGATCCCGATAAATCACATTCTGAATAACTGATGATTCCGTCAGCTAATAAACTCTTCCAATAGTGATTCTAACTTCTGACATTCTATTGGTAAATTGAATATCCGTGTTTCTTCGCCCGATAAGATTATCCAATATCTTTTAATAATATCTGGAAACTATAGTGTGTTCCATACTCATATGAATATTTTATCTGATTTCCGATTTGAATTATGTTTTGACATCTGATTTGAAATATGTTCTGATTCATAACATGGATTCTGTTATGATATCTGATCTGAGTTATGTTTTATTTTCTGATATCTCCGTTTACCGACGGAAAATGTTTTATTTGGGGGGTATTATTGGAGGAGGTATATCTACAGGTTCTTCGGCTTTGTGCTCAAGGCCTTACTGGCTATGCGATTGGGTGTATGGTTCTGGGGAACCTACACATTATTGGTTGTGCAGTTGGAGGGATTACCATTATTTTTTATTTTTAATAATATATTTTAAAAAGATCTGTATCTTTTCGCTGGTTTTGTGGGAATACACTAGATAACCTATTTTGATCTCCTGAACTCAGTCATCCGAAATATTTCCCTAAACTAAACGCTTACTATTTGTTACTACTTGAAATATTCGTAGGATCTCCGCTCAGCATAAAAATTTGTTGATGTCTGAACCAATAAGAAAAAATATGTTTATCTGTTTCTACACGTTCTTCAACATCATCTAGTAGTTCTTATTACTGAGCTATCCAAAGCTCACTTTGTTACTCACCTTTTCAGGTTACAAGAATCGTATCAGTGCATTTATCGACATCAGTAAGGGAATCCTTCCGGCGTTGCTTGCAGAGTTTGGTACATATAATTAGGGGGCATGTAACTGTATTTTGTTTTATATACGAGTCTGAAAATCTGTTTTATTTTTGCATACTGATAAATCATTTTATGAGTTACATGTTTTAATAAAAGTTTTAAATTTTCCGAGATTTTTACAGTGGGTCGCTCCGGTGGCCCTAATGTGACTCCCTGGATCAGATCGGGTTACCTGCATCGGTCTGAGAGGTAACAATTGAGCTAGGCTCCAATTTGTTATTTGGCTTACATAAGATTGTATAAAACCTATTAAGGCCACTGCTAAAAGAATAAATAAATAAAACTGCTTATTTAGGGAATTATCTAAACAAATTATATAATTAGGGAACTCTAATATCAAATTAATACAAAATTTAAAATAAAACATTTTTTATATTTTTAAATATAATATATAAACATCTTTAAATTTTAGCCATTTAAGTTAACCTATTCATCATTATTTTTTAAAAATATTTTTGAAATTATAAACAATGTTAAAGGATAATATTTAAAAGAAAAAAATATGTTTTATACAAATTTCTTTAACTCAAAAGTAAAAGTTAAAAATTTTAAATTTAAAAACTGTTTATTAGGGTAAAAAATATATTTTTAAAATTTATTTGTTTTCAAATGATACGTTTATTTTATAATTTATAAACTTATAGGATAAAAGTGCACTTGAAAATATTTTTTAACTCAAATGTAATAGTTAAAATCATTAAATTATAATTATGAGAAAATTAAATATCTCTAAAAATGTAAAAAATTTAAATTTATTTTTAATTTTATATTAATTTGAGATTAGAGTTCCCTAATCATATAATTTGTTTAGATTTAAGTCCCTAAATAAGAAGTTTTATTTATTTATTATTTTAGCAATAACCTTAATAGGTTTTATACAATCTTATATAAGCAAAATAACAAATGGGACTTCAGCTCAGTGGCGTTGGTTTCTTCTTTTCCCTTAGGCTCAAGGACATGGTTCAAATTCGTCTACTCTCAATTATTTGAGAGTTGTTTTTCTAACATGATAGTGACATCATATGATTGGACAAAAATGTTATAAATTAAAGTTATATAAAAAAAACTTTTGAGTTAAATTAAATTAGGACTAAATTAAAAAAGATATAAATATTGAGAATCAAATATGAAATTATATCAATTTTATTAATTGTTACATTATCACTTAATTATTGATGGTCTGAATGAATGTATTTAAATAATTGAATGATCTAATTAATAATAATTTAAATATAATCTTAAAAAAGAGTTATAATTAAGTGATGACTGATATAATTTATCCATAAATTAAATATGTTGAAAAAAACAAGTATGACGAATTCACGGGTCCAAACTGCAAAACTAGTTGAAAAGAATGGTTATCGATAATGGCATCGGAAGCGAGCAGAATTTGGCCTGCGGCAAATCACGTGTCAGCGACTCTCATCAGCCTTTTGAGGCTGACCTTTCTGGCTCCACCACTTCCCGATATTTAAACGGTAAGGGGTGTACCGATGAGGATAATAGCTTTTTAAAAATTTTAAATTATTTTATATTTTAAAATTTATATATTTTTTTATTAAAAATATGTTTTTACTCTTAGATTTTTTTATTAGTCTTGGTAAATATAATATAATATATGTTTAAAGATAAATTCTCTATCATTTGACATTAAACGCTCACATCCTTGATATTCTTTAGGCTCGAACTCGAGATCTTAAGGAATAACAATAATTTTTTTACACACTGAAATCGCTTGATTCGTGCGTCCTCTATAGCTCTATAAGCTCAAATTTGTCCGATAGCTAGAATTTAATAAGTTCAAATTGTCCCAAAATTAAGAAAAATCCTCCATTAACACCAACTTATTTTGAAACTTTGCCCATTTCCCATGTTCATGACAATTACCCTCCTCGCCATCAATAAAGCAACCATATTCTTCATGGAAATAAAAGCATTGAATACGCTTAATTATTATATAAATAGACGAGAATAATATACGAAGTCTGCTGATGACAAGATTCATATCCTTGTTCTCTGCATTACTACTACTGATGAAACATCATCAAATCCTTAGACATGGAAATACTTAACAAAGTAAAAAACCGAAGGTGCTGTATTATTACATAAGTAAGCTTCTGATAATGGCTGCTTGGTCGCTGTCGCTGTCTGTGGAAGCTAACAGCATGGATAACCGATCGCTGAGGTCGTCCACTTCCCTATGTAAGCTTCTGATATAGTTGCAAGTCTCCTGTAAGACCTTGGAAGATGATACCTGAATGAAAATTAAAACAGAAAGATTAAGCCGTGATGGGATTTTTTTTTGGAACATGGAATTAAATTATGTTATTCGATGATATATTTGAGTGTGATGGGCTAGATTACATAACGTTCTAAAAAGGGAACAGGTTGAGTCCCACACCTTCAACTTGTTGCCTAGATATGAGGCTGTGGGATATGTAAGACTTATCTACCAAAGTTAACCAAGTCCTCACAAATGAAAGGATTTATTATTATTATTATTATTATTATTATTATTATTTACTATATTTTTTATTTTTTGAATTTCAAATGTAGAAAGAAATATAGGGCAAGGAGAAGAATGTAGGAAGAGTGGTGGTGGTGGTGATTGGCACCTGGTCGAAGCGGCGTCGACGGAGCTCGGGGATAAGCTGTTGCAGCTTCGAAACAAGATCGGCGATCTGCTCGTCGGTGATCCTGGAAACACTCGACTGCTTGGAACGTGATCTTCTTCCTGACATTGTGCTTAAACTGGGGATATATGCAAAGAAAACCTATGAAGAATGGGAATGGAATGTTATAACGAAGAAGGGAATTGAAGCTGAGAAAAAGGGTTAACCAAGGAGGAGGAGAAAAGAGGAGTGCGTGGAAGAACACCGCGGGTTATGCTGCTTCTTAAATAGGGTTCTCTGCTCCCAAGTTTTTTTTTTTTGGTTGGCTACTATTTTAAGTGTGCATGCACACCGAAAAAGAGGAATCAAGAAAATGCGTCCACTTGATAATGATTTTCACCGCCCGTCATTTGGCGATTGAAGTTGAAGGGTAAGAATAAGATAAGATACCAATTCCATTAAAAATTAGATTTTGCTATGAAAAAACAAATTCCTCTTTTTACTATCATTTACATGAAGTTTTTTTAAATAAAATAATTATGTATAATTATATAAACAAATTTATTATTATATGTAAATGATGAAATATTTTATTTTATATTTTTTAAATTTAAATATTACTAAAATATAGTATGAACGAAGCGACTTCAATAGTTAAGAGATTTGTTGTTATTTCTTAATGTCTCGAATTCGAGCACCACATATGCAAGATATGAGCATTTATTATCAAATGACTATGAATCTTTAAATACATACTACCTTGTATTAATCTCAAATTTATTTATATATATATATATATATATATTATTAAAAATGTGAAAGAATGTGATGTATTAAGTAGTACTCAAATTTCAAAATGATGAATTAAAGATAAAAGTAATATTTGTTAAAATACCATCTTACCCTTATCATGATTTTAATTAGATATTTCATATTTTAATTGAGTATGATTAATTTTTAAAAGTAATATATTTACTAATTTATGAAGAAGAAAAAGATATTCTGAGCCTAATTTACTGGTTATATTTTGATCAGATTACCTTTGTGATGTAATCCAGAACTTAACAAATACTTACATAACAAATGATTTGTTGTATCATTTTAAAGACAATCAAACGTGACAATAGTTTTAGGCGAAAGGAAATTGAGCGTCAAAGGAATCGTTAAAGAAATAATTGTCATTTTTAGAGGTTTTAGGTTCAAGTATAAGAGATTATAAAATATTTAAGAATTTATTGTAAAATGATTAAGAATATTTAAAATATATACTACCACTTATAAACATACTATGATAATAAAAATGGCTAAAACAAAAAGGGAAACTGAGAAATGTATGCCATGCTGTCCTTGCCTAAATTGTCCCCAAACTGGGGTAGTGGCCATCCTTTCACTCTGTTTAGCATGCAAGCGTTATTCATTTATTTATATATATTTTTTAATAAAACTTATTCATATTTGAATTATATTACAATTTTATATATTCTGGCAACTCCTCTCCTATGAAAAAACAAATAAAAATAAAAAATTACTATACCTTCATTTGAGATCTTAACTTTATTAAAAACAAGGCCGTATTCTTCTTTTTCTTTGATTTTTGTTTAGTCGATGATAGAATCAATCTTAATATTGGTTGTAGACTACCGAAGATTATTAGTTCTTTTTGTTTTTTTATATTATGTCTATTATTTTCTTTTTTTTTCCTTGTGTCTTTAATTTTGAATAAGAATCTCTACCCTTGTGATTCGTTTTTCCCTGCATTTTATAGCACAATCCTTATGATTTTTGGTACATTTTTTACATACTTTTGTGGTCATTTTGATACTCGCACAAAAATCATCAGGACATTTATTTTCTGATTGGTTTGTAGGTAGTCACGTGTAGTCAGATCCCATCTTTGATAAAAAGTTGTTTGCCAATGTAGTCATAATTTTGTAGTGAAGTAGCATGTCAAATTGTTTGGCTTGTTCACCACTCCTTTTATCACTTCGTAAAACGTCTCATTCGACAGAGACTAGGAGTTTTTATTAAGGTTATTGGGTTTTAACGTTGGTCGTCATTCTGAATGGAATGTTTTATTTTTCTTCGTATCTTTAGGTTCAATATTTTATTTTTTTTATTTGAGGACTATTGTCTCTAATTTTCTCTTTATTATTTGATGTGTTGTAATTTTAATTCATTTCATTATTAATGAAATTCAATTGTCATTTTTAGGGAAAAAACTTTATTAAGAATACGTCTGACAACCTTTTGAAAAAAATAATTTATTGAAAATTAAGGGTTGTAGTGATTTAATATAATATGAAAATTATTAAATAGATAAAAATCAATTTATCATTTAATGAAAAATATTTTTAATTTATTTTAAGTAAAATATTAAATACATTTATAATTCAAATTTTAAAACTTAATGTTTTAATATTTAATTCTTTAATATTAAAAATTTCAATTTATCAAACAATACTAAAATACTTTTTTCCCAAAAGATTTCAATTTCATTCAAAAAAACAAAATCCCCCCTCTTCATTGATTTTTTAGGCAAAAAAGTATCAAAGGTCCATGTACTTTGAAAAAAAACTAATTTAGTTTTCATATTATTTTTCTCTCAATGTGACCCTCCGACTTAGAAAATAAGCCTAATGTGACCCTTTGATCAACGCTTTTCGTCCTTGACCATTATAGTGCTGACGTGGTGGTCTATAGTGATTGACAACATAGTGGATAACATGGCAGATGTGTTAAATTAGTAACTCAAACTTGGAAGATGGACTGCCATCTCAGCACTGTGAACTGCCATGTCATTACCGTAACGGTCAAACGATGAAAAACGTTGGTCAAAGAGCTACATTGGATTTGTTTTCTAAATTGGAGGACTACATTGAAGAAACAAAATAAAACGAGGGTCACATTTTTTTTACAAAAATACAAGAGCCTATGATGTTTTTTTGCCTTTTCTTTTTAATATATTTAGCTGAACAACATCTATTGAGTTAAACGCTAAAGATTAAGGGGTTTGATATCCCTTAGATCAAAATTTTATATTTGAATTTGTGGAAGAAAAAAATAATATTATAAGCATTTTACTCTTAATTAGGACTCATATAATTATAAAATACAAAATCTACATAAAAAAACCCCGAAATATAGCAGAATGAGCTAGCGTGGTGATTCTTCCTAGTTGGAGCCTGAAAGTCGCAAACAAGGGAATAGGGAAAAGAGGTAGCCTAACTGAGGAACGCAAGTGTATAGTAGGCGACTTTGTTGACCGCTCTGTGACTCAGGTTCTATGATCCACTCAATCCTCCCATCCCCCGTAATTTTGGTCCTATTTGCCACGTGTCTTCTCATAATCCATGCGTTTGATATTATCTATTGTTAGGGATGAATCAAATGAACAACTAAGTTTCTTTATTCAACTGTATATTCAAATTTAAATGTGATTATTTATAATATTTTGGTAATAGTTGCAGGGACGACATAAGATTTTATGTTAGAGGTATAAAATTATAAAAAATAATAATAGAAACTTAGGGGTACAAAATTACAAATATTAGGGATGCAAAAATTAAGTCATTTATATAAAATACAAATATAACACTTAAATTATATGCAGATTTGGAATTTCCAAGGGTGCAACTGCCCCTAACATCCTTTAGGTCTATACCTAACTGGTTGATTTCAATTTAAACAAAGTTTTCTAACCATATACAATATACACATTTTTATTTTCTTTCTTTTACACGTGCAAGATTTATAATGTTACTTGATAAATTAAATACATCTAAAAGTATATAATACAATTACAATGTATTTATTTAAAGAACATATTTTGAGGATAAAATATTAATGAGAGTATAAAGAGTCAACAAATTTATGAGAATAAATAAGTTTTAAATAGTTGCAATCAAAGGATCAAATTAAATAAAATATTAAGTTAATAGACTAAATTAAAAAAATTAAAAATATTTTCAAAAAAAGACTGAATATATATATATATATATATATATATTGTGATCGAGGAATATATGATTCAAATTTTGTCAAAAATGAATTTTAAATGAGGAGAAATTAAGAAAACAATAAAACCAAAAATTAAATCACAAAATCGATTTACTTTTTTTTTAAAGTAAATTAGAGACTAAAATGAAATTGCTTTAATTTAATTTTTTCTATTATTTGAATTTTGTAAATTCAAACTCGAATAAATATTTAACTTTACCAATTTTATCAAAGAACCTAATCTAAATTTATGCATGTAATTTTACATGAAAAGAAAAGGATATAACGTAACTCCTTGAATCCCGAGTTAGGAGTTTCGGGTTAATTTGAATTGGGCTTTGGATAAAACCCATGGCTTGTAGGAAGCCTTAACCCAAGTTATATGAAATTGGGCTCAGATTGAGCCAAAAGTGAATAAAAATGACATTTTTAGTTTGTAACCAAAATGACGAGGACAAAGGAAATAAATATATACCATTTATAATTTCAAAAGCTGAAATCCCTTAATTATATCACGTCTGATTTACTTCTCTTTTTTGCCACTCTTCTTTGTCATCTTCTTCTCCCAAGAGTTTTCATTTTCATTCTTAAAAAGCTAGAGCAAAGGTTGAAGCTTTTAGTTTTTCAAGCCTAGTTCAAGGATTCCAAGGTAAGAACCTTATTCTTCAACTCTAGAGCTTCAATTCAAGCCCTTAATCTCTTCATTTCACCAAGGTATCCAAAAGTGGGTTTAGTGGGGGTTTTATAAACCTAAGTGAAACCATCTCATTTTTGGAGGATTTAGATATCTAGAAACGTTTTAAATTCCTTTCTAACCTTTGATGGCGTGTAAATGTGTGTTGTGACACGTAAATTGTGCAAGAATACACAATCAATGCAAGTAATACAATAGGAAGTGAGTTATAGTCTCCACAGAAATTGGGGGGAAATCTTTAAAGATTGCTACAACTAGAACTAGGTGTCACTAACTAATCCTAAGTTTATTGTCTAATGGTATTCACAAAGGAAAAATAAGCAGCAGCAAATGATATGAACAGATGGAAAAAGTATGTTGAGGCAAGAAAAGTGTGAAGTGAAGTGAGCAAAAGCATTTTGTCGTGGCAAGAAAAATATGCAATAGTAAACAAATAAAAGTTGCTAAGGCTAAAAAGGTTTGAGTTCTGAATATAGACTGAAAACCTCACACAAAAGACTTCTAACGGAGCATTTGGGTTGGATTGGCTACAGTCAGAAATTAATCTATTTCTAGGATGATCTAGCATGCTAAGCCTATGTTGCCCGAAAGGATTTACTAAAGTGTTCCACGAGTATCTCTAGCACAGAACCTGACAAACTATTACTACAACAATACTACTCAGCGCGAATTGCATCCCTTGGTTTGTTAAACTTTTTGCTATGACAATACCCCTCAGCGTACATAGTAGCGCTAACCTATCTACTTAAGCATTTATCCTCCTGAGTCGCATGAAACCCTCTCCTTATTTAGGTGGATTAGAACCTCATAATCCCATATTAGTTCTCTTGTTCACGTAGATCTAACCTAGCTCTCTCGATATTAGGTATCAACTCCTAGAAAAATGACTATCTTTCGAAAGCTCTTACAAATACTAAGAATATTTTGCCAAGGCACTAGGCAATCTTTCAAAAGCTCTTACAATGTCAAGGCAAAAGATTAAAACAACGAACAAAAATAATAATAAAAACATACTTAATCATTCATTAACCATAAAATAAAATATCTCCAAGCATTTCCAACACCAAATAAAATAGTTTATGGTGTGGCTAACATCATCCCAAAAATATTCATTAAGTACAAGCCCTTAAAATATAAGAAATGAAGAGAAAGAGGAAGAAAAACTCCCAGAACGGAGCTCTACCGTGACATCAGATCACCACCATGATTGCTCTAGTGAGCTAGCCTCTCTCGAGAGCCTAGCCACTGCTCCGATGAAGCTTGGCTATGAAGAGCACCAAAGACGGACGAGAGGGGAAACGATGAAAAAGAGGTGTTACAATAGCTTTCTTCAAGCCTTTCTTTTAGGGTATATATCTCTCCTCCTTTATGGAAGATATAATGTATTATTTATAGTGGGAATTTCTACGGTTTAGTTCCCTTGAAATTTCCACAACTAACATTGAATTCACACCCTTTGTGTGAATAAAATGGCAGTTGGTAGTGGTTCCAAATCCTTAGCAAGGGCAGGGGTTCACGTGAGGTGCTTTGGATAACTAGCCACGTGATGTCAACAATTTTGTCTCGTACTGTGTCAGACTTGCGAGATAAAACTCATCGCGACAAAAATTATTCCTCACGGTCATCGTCTTCAGTTCCTCTGGCACTGGTACAAAATTTGTCTTAGCAAATAAATCATTCCTCGGTCATTTCCTATCACTTGCATCATCACAACCAACATGCAACCTTTCTCATCAGAAACATCAATTTAATCAAATAAACATTGTCGTGACAATAATGTCCTAAATGAAACTGTATACAACTTAAATGATATGTCAATGACTTTTAGACAATCAATAACTTAAGTAAAAAGACTTAAAATATAATCTTTTTACGAGGTTATTACACCCTAAACTTAAGCTATTGCTTGTCCTCAAGCAATGGATAATGAGTAGTAGAAAAATAAAGTGTCAAGTCAAAGTATAAATTAGGACAGTTAAGTGGTTTAAAATTTCAGCCTTCAGCAACAAGTTTGGCCTCAACGTGCTAGACTAACCGAGAAGTCAAGTACCTTTTCCTAGGTCAGGATCCTTTGTTAGTATGTGTTTGTGATTGTATCTAGTCTATGCTTAACGAATTTAGAAAACTCCTAAGTAAGTTCATTTTGGTTTGCAAAGGTATAAAATTATTCATTAAGCACAACATCACTCATGTTAATTTAATTTCAGAAAATTTAATCAAATTTTATTTTACTTAACACCGCTACGAGGGGAGTCAACCCATCACACCTACCGTGCCACGCTCTAGTTGAAAAGGAGTATACCTTCCACCCCGAGCTAGTTAGGTAGAGTCATTCTGTGACTACTTTCATTCACTCATGTGCCAAGGCTACCATTTATTCAACAAAAGGTTTCCAGGTAATGCCGATGCACATAAGAGTGTCCCTTTAAGGTTATGTCGAGGTATTTATTTATAACTTAAGATAATTCATAGCACTAAGGAGTTCAACTTAATCTTTTCAATCATTTTATACCAAGGCGCGCAAAAGTTCTAACCTAAAAATTTTCTAAGTACCTTAAGCATAGCAAACATACAATCGTATTAAAAGAGTCATAAAGAATTCAGACCTAAGGTTGGCTCTATCCTCTTCAACATTCATGTACAACAATTCTGGCCAAGGCAGAAATTTTCTTTCATCATTGGGCATCCTTAACTCATTCCAAGTAACTACCCTAATCATAACTTATGCCATGAAAAAAAATTATTTCTACTAAACATTATCAACGTAATTAACTAAGTGTGAAACACAACACCTCCCCCAAACTTGAGGGATGTATTATCCACAATGTATGAAAACTAAGTAAAGATAAACTAATCTAAATTCCATGCAAATGCAAAGAGGGTGAGGCACCTCATTGTGGTGGGTCGACCTTGCTGGACGCTTGGGTACTATGGCGTTTGAGAGGTAGTGGGCTGTCAGATCTGGTATCTTCAGAGTTGAGCGGTGATGAGGGAGAAGTAGTGTGACCAGCTGAGTGTTTGAGGCGACACTTGGTCCTAGGGGTACTAACTCGTCGTGGCATCTCCTTGGTAGGGGAACTCTCAATTGGTACTTTCAAGGGCTGACTTGCTTTTGTCTTGGTAGTAGGTTCAGTGTTCAAGTTGGGGCTCTGCTCAGTAGAGGGTTGTTCAACAAGTTGTTCAACAGTTCGATAAACCCATAATGCATCATCTAGCTTTGGCGACCAATATTTTATTTTTGGGTTGACCACCTTCTTGAGTATTTGCTTGATCTCGTGATTAGAGACCTCAACCTGCTCATTGGTTTGGGGGTGGTATGTCATGGAAATTTTGTGGTGCACCCCATATCTTTGCAGTGTATTGAAAATTAATTTTTTGTGAAAGTGGGTGCCCTTATTATTGATAATTGCTCTTGGTGCTTCAAAACGTGTGAAAATATTTTTGTGCAAGAACTTTAGCACAATCTTGGAGTCATTTCTAGGTGTTTCCACAACCTCAACCCATTTAGATACATAGTCCACAGCCAAAAGTATGTATAGATCGCCAAAGGATGATGAGAAGGGTCTCATAAAATCGATCCCCCATACATCAAAGAGTTACACTTCCAAAATATTTTGTCACTACATCTCTGTTCTCTTAGATATATTCCCGATGCATTGGAAATGATCACATGACTAATAGAAGTCTTGCGTATCCTTAAACAAGGTGGGCTAATAGAAGCTAGATTGGAGGACCTTTGTAGCAGTCCTTATCTCACCAAACTTCCCTCCACACGGGGATGTATGGCAATGAAATATAATATCCTTGTGTTTTTCTTTGGGGACTCATCTCCAAATTATTTGTTCTCCACATTGTTTGAATAAGAATGGTTCATCCCAATAATAATGGCACACATCATGTCTGTACTTTTTTCGTCCCTTCAAGATAAATAATGAGATATAATACTACTAACAAGAAAATTAACTATGTCAGCATACCACGACACTGCCGTGGCAAATAATATTTTCTCGTCATGGAATTCCTCCTGAATTTCTTTCATGTCATGGTAAATTTTTTATACTCTAGCCTAAACAAGTGATCTGCTACTTGGTTCTTGGTACCATTCCTATCATTCACCTTTAAATCAAATTCTTGCAACAAGAGTATCCATATAATAAGCCTAGGCTTAATATCATTTTTATTTACTAGTTATTTAATGGCTAAGTGATCAGTGTGTACAATGACCTTAGTGCTTATAAGATATGCCCTAAACTTTATCAAAAGCGAATACCACAACCAATAATTATTTTTCAGTGATAGTGTAGTTAAGTTGTGCATCATTTAGGGTACGCTAGCATAATAAATGACATGTAAGACTCTACTTTTTCTTTATCATAGCACCGCCCCTACTGCATAGTCACTTACATAGCACATGAGCTCGAAAGAGGCTTCCCATTTAGGTGGAATAACAATTGGTACCAAGGTAAGTTTTTTCTTCAGATCCGTGAATACGCTGAGGTATTCATCATTGAACACGAACGGTTGATTTTACTGAAGCAAAAGATATAAAGGCTTTGAAATCTTTGAAAATCCTTAATGAAACGTCTATAGAATCCTGCATGCTCTAGAAAACTCCTTATACTCTTCATAGTTGTGGGTGGAGGCAGGTTCTTAATCACTTCCACCTTGGCCTTATCAACCTAGATGTCATGACGAGAAATTTTGTGACCCAACAGAATTCCTTATGTCACCATAAAGTGACATTTTTCCTAGTTTAACAAAAGGTTGGCATCCTCACATTACTTCAGCACTTTAGATAAGTTGTCAAGGCATCAATCAAAGTTATCGCTCAAGATGAAAAAACAATCCATGAAAATTTCTAGTTTTTCCACCATTCTCTTCTTTGTGACAATATCCTTAAACAAATTTGGCATAGCAAGGCATTTGCTTAATGGCCTCGAGCAGTGGAACGTTAACATACAACTTATTAAGGACATTAACAAACATTTTAAACTGGATCTCATCGTTATGATTCTTCAACTATTAAGGGAAAGGTAGAGGGGGCCTGACTTCATCTGTTGCAAGCAGGGGTAAAACTTTTGTCGTGGAAATAAATTCTCCTCCATTAGTAGGATAACTTGTTGAAACCGCGTTCTTGTCTTTATCCTTATACAAATCTTCTTGTTCAACAATTTTAGCTCGACCTTAAGATTCTTCATGTGTAGTGTCATGGCAAGAAATTTCTTGCTTCTTTCCCCTAAACTTATATTTTAGATTAATTTGGGTGCCACTCCTCAGCGTAAGCGCACTGTATTGCTCATTTCCATGAGGCTTAGTGACCTCAGTATCTCTAGGTAGGCTTCCTTGCGGGCGAGAATGTAATATCGTGGAAATTTGGCCCACTTGGTTCTCCAACACTCTCAAAGATGAGCTATGCCTTTGTAGTAAAGTGCCTTGATTCTTGATTGTTGAAAAGTTTTCATGCAGCAGGGCCTTTTTTGAGGCCATGAATTCTTGTAGTGAAGCTTTGAGGAAGTTAGAATTTGAGAAAGATACTAAACCCTTGTTAATATTTTACCAGGGTATCTGTTGATGCTGGAAATTTTGAGGTTTAAAAATATTTTGTTGTGGCCTGTTAAGGTTGCTGCATGATTATTGTTGGTCCCTTGATTACCCTATGAAAAATTTGGATGCTGTCGCCATCCAAGATTGTACGTATTAGAGTAGGGGTTGTTGTTACTTCTAGGGAAATTGCCCACGAAATTGATAGACTCTTGATTTTTTGGGCATTCACTCTCATGATGGTTGTTGTGACGAAAAATACATGTTGAGTTGATTACCTTGACTTCTTTTATCTCGCTGAAATGCTGTAAATATTTTAATATATTTGTTATGGAAAAAAGTTGGGTAGACACTGAATCCTTGATGTCAAGTTCAAATGCCACAGACACTTTCCTTCCAGTTCCAAGCCTTGTAGACGGCAATTGATAATCATTGTTGGCTATCCTATCAGGATATCAAAGGTTTCCTCGGGTGATTTTTCAAGCAGAGTACCATTCATCGAGGCATCCAACATCATGCAAGTGAGTGCGTTGACTCCATTGTAGAACATTACAACTTGACTCTAGTCGTGGAATCTGCAGTTGGTGCACTTGCGAAGCAAACTTTTGTATCAGTCATTGCACTAATACATAGACTCTTCATCGCCTTGGTGAAAACTTACGATGCCATTACAAAGCTGGGTATTAATGTTAGGTGGATTATATAAAAGTAGAAAGTTTTGTACAAATCAACCCAAGACTCTATTGAGCTGGATGTGACTCCACTAAGCCAAGCTCTTGTTCGATCACATAAAGAGTAGGGAACAATTTTAGCTTCATCACGTCTTCGTGCACACCTTTTTTCCTAAAGGAGTCACACACTTCAAGGAAAGCACGTACATGCTGCCTAGCATATTTATTAGGCGAGCCACCAAATTTGTCCGATAGAATTTAGCATGTTGAACATCACCGGTTTGAGTTCAAAGTGGGTTACCTGAATTTTTGGTGCCATGATTCTAGGATTGAGATCATCGAGAATAAGGGTTAAGTGGTCTCGTATAGCTCTTGGTCTTGTAACATTTATGGGAACATTATTTGCCGCGACCACAGGATCTGCCTGATCCTCCATTTGGTTATCAGCCTGATATGGCAGTTGATTCATATTACCTCTGGAACATTGAGCACGTTACCTTTGTCTGAACAATTGCTCGATCTCGGGTTCGATGGGAATTAATAGTTCGTCAGCAGATATTCTGGTCATGCAATGACAAAATCCTTTAAATAAATTAAGAAAACAAACAAATTAAAACAATTGTGGCAAAAAAAAATTGTATGCAAAACTTATCAAAATTCTTCTAGTTACCAATCCCCGACAACGGCGTCAAAAAATTGATTATGTGTAAATGTGAGTGTTGTGGTACATAAATCTTTGCAAGTATACACAATCAATGCAAGTAATATACTAGTAAGTGAGTTATCGACTCCACAGGGATTGAGGGAAATCTTTAAAGATTGTTACAAGTAGAACTAGGTGTCACTAACTAATCCTAAGTTTCTTGTCTAATGGTATTCACAAAGGAAAAATAAGCAGTAGCAAATGGTATGAACGGATGGAAAAAGTGTGCTGAGGCAAGAAAAGTGTGAAGTGGGCAGAAAAGTTTTGTCGTGGCAAGAAAAGTATGAAATAGTAAACAAATAAAAGTTGTTAAGGCTAAAAATGTTTGAGTTCTGAATATAGACTAAAAAATCACAAAAACAAACTTTTAATGGAGCATTTGGGATAGATTTTATGCGACGATAAATTAATCTATGTCTAGGATGATCTAGTATGCTAAGCCCATGTTTCCCAAAAATATTTACTAAAGTGTTCCAAGAGTATCTCTAGCACGAAACCTAACAAACTATTGCTACGACAATACTACTCAGTGTTAATTGCAGCCCTTGGTTTGTCAAATTGTTGCTACAACAATACCCCTCAGCATAAATAATATCACTAGCATATCTACTTAAGCATTTATCCTTCTTAGTCGGATGAAATCCTCTCCTTATTTCTAAGGTGGATTAGAAACTAACCATCCCATATTAATTCCCTTATTCACATAGATCTAACCTATCTCGATATTAGGTATCAACTCCTAGAAAAATGGCTATATTTCGAAAGCTCTTACAAAGACTAGGAATATTTTGCCTAGACACCAGACAATCTTTCAAAAGCTCTTATAGTGTCAAGGAAAAATATTAAAACAACGAACAAAACAACAATTAACAAAAACATACTTAATCATTCATTAATAATTAAATAAAATATCATCCAAGCATTTCTAACACCAAATAAAACAGTTTATGGTGTGACTAACATCATCCCAAAAATATTCATTAAGTACAAGCCCTTAAAATATACGAAATAAAAAGCAAGAGGAAGAAAAACTCCTAGAATAGAGGAAGAAAAATATTCATTAAGTACCACCACCATGACTGCTCTAGCAAGCTAGCCTCTCTCAAGGGCCTAGCCGTTGCTCTGACGAAGCCTAGCTATGGAGGGAACCAAGGATGGACGAAAGGGGGAACGATGGAAAAGAGATATTGTAGCTGCCATTCTCCAAGCCTTTATTTTAGGGTATATGTGTCTCATCCTTCATGGAGGATATAATGTACTATTTATAGTGGTAATTTCTAGCGTATAGTGCCCTTGAAATTTCCATAACTACCTTTGAATTCACACCCATTGTGTGATTAAAATGGCAGCTGACCACTCGATGTCAGTAATTTTGTCTCGTACTGCGTCAGACTTGCGAGATAAAACTCTCCGCATCAAAAATTATTCCTCACAATCATCATCTTCAGTTCCTCTGGCCTTGGCACAAAATTTTTCTCAGCAATCACCTACATCATCACAGCCAACACACAACCATTCTCATCAGCAGCATTAGTTTAATCAAATAAACTTTGCCGTAACAGAAACTTATCCACCACATGCAACAATGACCTAAATGCAATCACTATGTCAATGGCTTTTAGAAAATCACTAACTTAAGTAAAAAACCTAAAATATAGTCTTTTTACGGAGTTATCAAGCTTCCCAACAACGTTAGTAACATGTATTCTTTATTTTGTTTAGCGAGAAAAGTTGGAGAAAGCTCCAAAGCTAGGGGAAATGAGAAGCTCACTCTTGGTTGAACCTTAGGTGGTTCCAACAACATAGAAATCAAATGTTACACACTTCTAACTCATCTCAACCACATGTTAAAAGTCTTATTGACTCAGGCCCTAGTGTTGACTCAACCAGAATCGTGTAATGATTTCATAGTTTTCAGCGATGCCTTGTTGAATGGTTTTGGATGTGTTTTGATGCAGGAGGGTAAGGTTGTAGCTAATGCGTCCCGACAACTTAAACCTCATAAGTGTAATTACCCCACCCATTACCTTGAGCTAGCAACAATAGTGCTTGTCTTGAAGATTTGGCGACACTACCTCTTTGTGAGTAGTGTAACATCTTCACCGATCACAAGAGCCTCAACTATCTACTCATTCAGAAGGAGTTGAACCTCAGACAATGCATGTGAGTTGAGTTGCTTAAAGAGTACGAGTGTGACTACCATTTAGGTAAAACAAATTTTGTAGCATACGTCTTGAGTAGAAAAATAATGACAGAGTTGCGAACCCTTCTAGCATGTTTGAGTTTGACCAGCGAAGGCGGATTGCTAGCTGAGTTGCGTGTTGAAAGTAGAATGTAACTTAAAATTTTGGTCTTTATTTAATCAACACCACCAAAAGCTTGATAATTGAATAATAAATGCAAGTGCGTGTGGATTAGGTAATAAGCTGATTAGTGATGTCGTTTTCACGAAAACCAAATTCAAAGTAAATAAGTACGAACTATTAACCTTGATCTAATCTAGATTTATAAAACAGTTTTTAATCAATATTGACAATGAAAACTTTCAGATTTCTCAATTAAATTATGAGCATATTTCACCTAATTCAATTAATCAATTATCCTTCATTCAACGTTCAATTTTACGTGATTACTAAAAAAACATAATTACTTAACTAGGAAATAGTATCCATCATCATTCTAAGAAAAGAATATTTTGGTTCATCGTGATTGTGTCTGTATATCTATCGACTTGAAAATTTAAAATTATCATATATTTTAATTTTTTATATATCTATTGAAAATATGTTTTCGTCCCTATAATTTTATAAGTTTAAGCTTGTAATTTCACATAAAATGTTGTGTCCGTCATTGAGTATATCTATTGACAATATATCTTATCTTATTATTATGTTTCGAAAAATTCTAAATTTAATCATAATCTTGTCGAGAGGAGACATTCTAAGAAAAGGAAGAGTGATTTTAATTTGTCTAGAACCTATGTCTTGAAGGAATATGAGAAAATAAAGATAAATAACTTGACCAACCGATCAAATGTACTTACTCAATAGATTTAAATTTTGCTGTGAGAGAGAATTTTTAGTTTTGTTTAATATAAAATTTAAGGAAATATAACAGTATATCTTATCTTACAGCGACGAAAAAGAGGTTGATTCGTGTCAACTCGTGATATTATGGTATGCTGTTCTTGTAAGTTTTTCCGGCTAGATTCCCGCAGGTACAAGTTAAATCTGCACCACCTCTTCTTCTTTTTGCGTGAAGCAATGTTCTTTTACATATGGTAAACAACTTATTCATGGAGTTAAAATCACCCAAACATTTACACATAATTAAAAACCTTCTATAGGATTCTTGATTCGAGAAGTTACATCTGCAAGGTGTATCTGTGTTGTCAATGATAAAAAAAATTTATAAACAAATAATACTATTCAAAAAAAATGTTTAAATCTTGAAGACGAAGAGCGACAAGAAAAATATCAAATATTAACTATTTGAACAGCCAGTACATTGTTATTCTCATGTGTTTTGAAAGGAAAATGGAAAAAAGAAGCAATGAGAAACGACGTAGAGCACAGCATGCATGTTACAAATTAAAAATGACATGAGGTGAAAAGCATACGTTTGTTAGTGAATGATGGAGTAGTCCTAAAGTTCTTTTTGAGTGGGAAGTAATTGGGTACGGACACATGATTTTATATTAGAGGTAAACTTGAACTTTTAAAGTTTCAGAAGATGAAAACATATTTTTAATAGAAAATACAAAAAAAATCTAAAATATATGATAATTTTAAATTTTTAGGGGCAGAGACAAAGCTAAACAAAGAGCCCCTCCCATAATTTTTAATTTAATAGTATTTTAGGTCCTTATCAGTTTAAATTTAAGTAAAATTGAACTTTTGCCATCCAAATTTTTAAATTAAATAATGGTCTTATTATTTTGAAATTAAATATCTTGCCCTTCCTAATATTTAGTTCTAGCTCCGTCCTTGTTCAGGGGACGGCTGCCTCCAACCGTCCCTACTCGATCCATCCCTGGAAGTAATGGTAGTGTTGCATGTGCGTCCATTGAAAAATCCTACTTCCCTAACCAAAACTTTCTGCATCAAAATCGGCAGCCATCAAGGGAAGGACTAAAGTCCGCCCCCCTACTCGAACAATTACTTAACCACTGCTTTATTATTTGCTTAATGCAAATAAACATAATAAATTATTCAGTTAATCCAAGTTTTATGTTCAAATAAAATAATAACAAAAGTTTGGCTAGAATCTATGTCAATAATTCTACACGTGATATTATGTAACCAAACATTCATATTTTCCTATTCAGTTATGGCTATTATTTATTACTTAAAATTTAATTTTCATCAATTATTATTTTTAAACAAGATTAATCATCCATCACTTATTATTACAGTTCCAATTTTCATCCATTACTTTTGAAATTGATTTTAATCACCCTTAACTAGGGATGGATTGAGGAGGAGTGTTGAAGCAGTCACATTTCTTAAAAATTATTATTTTTATATAATTCATATATATTTTTTATATTTTAAATTAATAATCTAATTTTACATCATTTAAAATTATGCAATTTTATATCTCTAAATTTTTAGTATGAATTCTTAAAATTTGCAGTTTTTTCTTAGTTCCTTAACATTTTTTCCCTTCGTATTATTAGGGAAAGTTAGCAAATTTCTATAATTTGATTTTAAAAATTGAATTTAATTTTAAATAATTTTATAATACTCTGATATTGTATTAGGTCATCATTTGAAATTTTTATCATATATATATATATATATATATATATATATTTATTGTTAATGATATTTATATTAATATCATGGACTCAGTGATGGACTGAGGGGGCATGTGGGGCAGTCGTCCCCCTAAAAATTTAAAATTACCATATATTTTAAATTTTTCTATGTATTTCCTATTGAAAATTTGTTTCGCCCCACTGAAATTTTAGTTCGCCCCCCTTTAAGTTTAAGTTCACCCCTCCCAATATAAAATAATACGTTCGTCCCTACATGGGTTGTATTAATATTGAAAATGAGAAGGAATTCATAATTGTTATAGACACCCATTTTTTCCGAGTTATTATTATTATTTAATAATATTATTACTTATTAGTATTATTATTTTATTACAGGTTTTTTACAAGCCCACACCCTAGCCCTAATTACATCCTATCATGATAACTTTTTTCCTCTAAAAACGCAAATATTCAGAATAATTTAAAAAAAGGAAGCTTTTGAAAAGATTTAAAAACGTTTGGAGTTGCCATCAACCTTTGGGATTAGGTAGGTTGAAAACCCGGGATACACCCTTGTAAAAAAATTAAAACGATGCGATTCAGTGTGCGTTTTAGAGATTTCAGGTTCGGGAGTCGATTACGCATGGGGAAGGATTACCACCCCATAACGCCCAAAATTGGTGCCTTCAATTATTATTTTTTCCCTATATAAGAAAATTAAGAAATCCAAATGTTTATTTATTTAACGATCCTTTTATTCCCTAAAATATTTTAAAATTTTTAGAAAGACACACAATATTCATTTATTTCCAAATAAAGAACGCCCTAATCGACTACATCCTAGTTCGAAATCGGGATCGATGGGCTTGCATTGACTGTAAGGTGTTCCTTGAAGACGCATGTGCATCACAACACAGATTGTTGGTTTTGGTGTTCCGCGTTCGCCAAGGGCAAAGCATTCATAGGAGGGCTAAACTAGGTAAACCTAGGATCCTTTGGAAGAAATTACATGGAGCGACAGCTGATGACTTTAGGAGTAAGGTTTTGTCTCATACATGTTTTGGAACTACAAACTCAAATTATGCAGATATGTTATGGAAAAATATGGCAAATTTCATCAGAGAGGTGGGAAAAAACACCCTTGGGTTGTCGACAGGGAAGGTCAAGGAACATAAAGAATCGTGGTGGTGGAATGAAGAAGTCCAAACTATGGTGAAGACAAAACAAACTTGCTTCAAGAAGTTTCTACAATGCAATGACGACGAAGAAAGATCGAGAGCTAAACATAGATACAAGGAGGCAAAGCGGGAAGCCAAGAAAACAGTGGCTAGAGCAAAGGATAAGGCATACGAGGAAATATACAAGATATTAGACACCAAGGAAGGACAAAACGACATCTTCAGGCTTGCAAAATCCAGGGAGAATAGGAAAAAGGATCTAGGTAGCATTAGGTTTATTAAGGACAAAAATAGTGTTCTTTCAGTGAAAGATCATGATATTAAGAGGGTTTGGGGTAGTTACTTCTTTGGATTATTTAATGATGATGCCTCTCCCTGTAGAGATAGTACCGTTGATGGATCAACCGACCATCATACTACGGCCAATGACTGCCCTACAAGTAGGATTGGGATTAAGGAAGTCAAAATGGCTCTTAGAAAGATGGGGAGGGACAAAGCTGTCGGTCCAGATCAAATTCCTATCACTGTGTGGTTAGCCCTAGGAGAAGATGGAGTTAAGTGGTTGACCAACATCTTTAATATTATTTTAGAGACTACCAAGATGCCAGAGGAGTGGAGAGAGTCTACGGTGATACCAATCTATAAGAATAAAGGAGATCCCCAACGTTGTGGTAACTACAGAGGTATTAAACTACTCAGTCATACCATGAAGCTATAGGAAAGGGTTATAGAGGCTAGGTTGAGACTGATTACTAGGGTTTCGGAAAACCAATTTGGCTTTATGCCAAGCAGGTCTACTACGGAGGCGATTCATCTACTTCGATGGCTTATGGAGAAATATAGGGAAAAAAATAGAGATCTTCACATGGCGTTCATTGATCTTGAGAAGGCGTATGATAGCGTTCCCCGCGATACGATCTGGAAGACCTTGGAAACGAGACGGATCCCAACTACTTATATCCGGGTGATTCGTGATATGTACTGTAGATCTTTTTCATACGTCAGGACTACAGTTGGCGACACCGAGACTTTCCCGGTGGAAATCGGACTCCACTAGGGGTCGGCTCTTAGCCCTTACATCTTCGCCTTGATTATGGACGACGTCTATTGTGCGACTCCAGACGGTGTTCCATGGTGTATGCTTTTCGCTGACGACATTGTCCTAGTTGCTGAAACAAAAACTGAGCTGAATGGTAGACTGGCTACCTGGAAGACTTCCTTGGAAGAAAAAGGTCTAAGGATCAATATTGAAAAGACAGAGTATTTATGTTCAAAATTCAGTGGGAACCAAAACAATGAAGATGTAGAAGTATGCATCGAAGGACACGTTCTCCCCTCAAAGGATTGTTTCAAGTATCTAGGGTCTATGATACATAAAGATGGGAGTGTAGATGATGACGTTACACACTGTATAAAGGCGGGATGGCTAAAGTGGAAGGCTGCAACTGGAGTTTTGTGTGACAAGAAGATGCCTCTAAAACTTAAGGGAAAATTTTATAGAATGGCAATAAGACCAGCGCTGCTGTATGGATCAGAATGTTGGGCAATCAAGAAGGATCACTTAAGGAGGATGGAGGCCGCAGAAATGAGAATGCTTCGATGGGCATGTGGTAGGACTCTGTGGGACATGACACCAAACTCTGCAATTAGGATGTCTTTGGGGGTGGTGCCTGTATCCGAAAAATTGAGAGAGGGAAGACTACGGTGGTTTGGGCATGTTCTTAGGCGACAACCGTCGGATGCGGTCAGGAGGGTAGAGTCGATAACAGTCGACGGTGCCAGAAGGAGAGGACGACCAAGGAGGAAGTGGGTAGACTGCTTGAGATCTGATTTGAAGGATTTAGCCCTTACCGAGGACATGACCTCCGATAGAAAAGTATGGAGACTTAAGACCAGGGTAGCTGAGTAGTGTGGGCATCTCAGTCTTCTTTTTTAATGCCTTTGTAGTAATTTCCATGAATTCTACTTTTTATATGTTTCTGTCATTGGAATTTATGTAGGCTTAGAATTAGGGTAGCAGAGTAGTGTTACCTTAGTTTAGGTTTTAACCATTTTAACTTTATTCCTTATCGCAGCTTGCTATCGCTGACTTCTGTTTATCATTCTCTTCATGTTTCCTCTTTTAAATTTAGCCGGGACTTACGTTTCTGTCTATAAGCAGAGATTTTCACGCAGGGATTACTTCAAATTACAGACGCGCATATGAGGACATTGTATGAAAATTGTTCAACTATTTCAACTATGTATTTATTGACTTATTTATCTATGCATTGTATTTTATCTTTATTTTTAATTTTCTTACTGCCGGAGGTCTTCCACGGAAGCGGCTCTCAACCTGGCGTTGGGGGCAGCCTACCACCCCACCTCCCCCTTACCCATTGCATATGGGAATAGGGTTTTGTTGTTGTTGTTGTATTTCTTATGTTTTATTCGAAATAATGAAATATTGTCATCTTTAAAAACTTAAGAATCAACCAATTATTAAACCTTTAAAAGAATATTAAAAGGACAATTAGCCCAAATTAATTATTAAAAGAATAAGGATGTTCATTGATTTAAAGAACGAAGGCCTAGCCTTCGACTTTAATCGAACAACTTGTCCTTAGGAATTTAAATGTAGGAACAAACCTCTATCATTTTATTTAAAATTAAAGAACCTATTTAATTTTTGCGGTGACCACTTGAAGAATATTTGTTTATTCGAAAATATCAAGCAAGGATGTCTAGTTATTTAAGACAACCCTTTTTAATATTTAAGAATAAAAGAACATTCTTTTTAATTAATTATGAATTTATATTTATGTGTTTCTAATTAATTTTATTAAGGATACTAAACTTATTTAATTTCTAATTAAGGAACCTAAACTAAGGATTTAATAAATAACTAAAGAGCCCAAAATCTAAGGCTTAATTAAAAACCTAAAGACTAATTAATATTTAGTGACCAAATTAAAAGATTAGAAAATCTAAACGATTTATGCAATAATTAAACAAGTCACCAATTTAAAAGATTCACAAATTAACAATTGATATGAACAATTAAACACATTAAATAAAGGATTCAAAGCAACTAAAAAGAAATTAATGACTAAATTGCATTCAATTAAAATTCGGAGTACAAATTACAAACAAATAGTGACTAAAATAAAAAGAAAAGTCACTTCCCAAAAGCAAAACACGCGTGAAGATGGGTGTTTAAATGAAGGTAAATAGCCCAAAAAAATCTACACTATAAGACCCAAAAATTCAACATAGAGCTCATTTTTACACTGCCAAAATTTTGCTCTCTTCCAAATGCTCTCAACCCCTCCCAACCGTAAATCACCTAGATTTAACTTGTTCATCCATTGTTCATGATGTTCTTCAAAATATTCAAGCCAAAAACCAAGTTTAGATCCAAAAAACACTAAAACTCGACCCAAACTTTTTCCCCAGATAAAACACCCATATTATTTATGGAATATCAAGTGTTCATCCCAATAAACACAGTTTGATTCACCAACAAAATCCAAAAACCAACCGAATTTGTTTCTTTAAGATCCAAAACCCAGTTTTTTCTTAAATATTCAAGAACACCCAAGAACATTCAAAATAAACTCCATCCATCAAAACCCAAAACCACCATCCAAACACCCAACCTACTAACCAAACCCGATGCCGACCTCCTCTGGCTGGCCAAAACCCGCCGCCGGCCGGCCACTCAACCAACCGCCAGCCGAAACCACCACTAAATCAAGCTCAAAAAATGAAAATAATAATAATAAAGGAGCCTCACCTCTTTGCGCAACACCGAGCCTCCTAAGGTTATGATGACTTCCTCCGACGAAGGTAAAACCTCCTCTCATTTGTCTTGAAATACCTAGATGATTGCTTTAGCTTGCTAAATCTATATGTTTAATGATATTGAATGGAAGCCTATATATACTAATGATTTTTGCTCCCGAATCCAATCATTCCCGCCCAAAATCGTTGAGAAACAATTACAACGTCCTCGGTTTAGAATGTTTTAGAATCTTTCAATTTTTTTCTAATTTTTTCATATTTTTTGCATGGTTCGAAATGGATCGTCGGCACGGAGCATGACCGTGGCACGACGGAAGACGATGGTAGTTCACCGGGGAAGATGACCGGACCGACGTGTGAGCTACACGCACCGGTAACGCACCGACGAGCTCTCCCAGCCAGCGGTGGTGTTGATGATGCTTGGGTCCTTTGGAGAAGAAAACATCTTGGCCATTGGATCCATTTTTGATCAAATGGCTTATATGGTTTTGTGCTTCTTTGCCATAGATTCATGATGCAAGCCACCTAAAAAGCTCCACCAAATAAATGCATAGTTTACTTTTCAAAGCAAAACAACTTCCCCCTTTTATAACACAAAAAACCGGTGGCTAGAGGAGTGTAGTTTTAGGGATTTTTTTATTTAATATATATATATATATATATAATAAAAGGTGGGCTAATTATATAGGCAAAAAAAAACTATGTAAATGGACTATTTCTAAATTCTAATGGACTCTTTTTTTTGGGTTTTATTAATTATTCATTTATAACAAAACAAATGGACTATACTAATATGAAATAGCTAACCTAACATGCAACTATTATTTATAAACTATATAGTATATACAAACTATATAATATACAATGTAACACACATTAATTATTTAACTATCTAACATGCAATGGATCATGAAATGCAACATGCAATGGATCATGAAATGCAACATGAAATGCTATATGAATTAATACTATGCAATACCATGCAATTATTTAATACTATAATATCTAATAAATGAAACTATACTAATATGCAAAAATACAACCACATGATGTAATGCATTTTAATACCTAAACTATACTATACATACTATGCCCACAATATTTACTATAAACTATATATTCTAAAAATGAAATACTTATGTGTGTGTCACCACCTAGATAAAATGGGTGATGACAACTACCCCTTTTTACTCATCGTTGTGGAACGGGAATGAATCAAAGACAAAAGGCACCAATTTTATCCATCTGACTGTAAATCACGAAACTCCAGATTCTTCTGATTTGAACCCTTCACTCTCTAATGAAAGTCAACTCAGAAATCTTAGTAAGTTCTCCTATATGAACTCCTCATTTTCAAATGTCTTGGACAGAACAAAAGATATCTCTTATATTTACCCTTCATTCTACCATAACAACTCCATCTGGTTAAAAGAGCTCACCTGTATAAACTCATTCTTCTTACTGAAATGCTGATTCACGTCTTTCTGTGATGAAATCAAGTAGAAAACACAATGTTGATCCAACTCCTTCTGTGAAGAATCAAGCAAAGTGACGAAGTTGACCCACCTCCTTCTGTGATGGTGTCGAGCAAAATGGTGATGTTGTTTCAACTCCTTCTGTGAAGAAACGAGTACCAGATTGATACTGATTCAACTCCTTCTATGAAGAATTATGAAAAAGATTTTCACTGATCCAACTCCTTCTGTGAAGGATTAAGTAACATGACAAATGCTAATCTAACTCATTCTGTGAAGAATCAAAACAATTTGCCAATGCCGATCTACCTCATTCTATGATAGAATCGAACAAAATAAGATTATGATGATTCAACTCCTTCCGTGAAGAATCGAGTAGAATGACACTGTTGACCTAACTCCTTCTGTGAAGGATCAAACAAAATGCCGATGCTGAGCTACCTCATTATGTGATAAAATTGAGCAAAATAATGTTACACTGATCCAACTCCTTATATGAAGGATCGAGCAAAAGACTGGTTATGCTGATTCAAATCATTCTGTGAAGAATCGAGAAAAAGATTAACACTGATCCACCTCATTCTATGATGACATCAAGTACCACAATGGTTGTCAAAATCAAACAAGTTCTTCTATATGATCTTCTTCAACTTCCAATGAAATTTCTGTCAATTGTAATTGTGAGTTCTTCACCAAACTCCAGTTCTTGCTGGGGAATGTCTCTTTTGGAAATCTCACCATCTCTGTCAAAATGTAAAAATATTTGAAATGAATGAATAAGCATGCATGCTTCTATTATATGTCCAAACATGAATGCATGATGCCAATTTATATTAGGACCATAATTTCTACTATCTCATGGTCCTCCATCTCTTCTTCTTTGATAGTCTTCATCTTCATGACCCTGTAAAGATTCCAACTCATGGTTTCATCTCATGGTTCCATGATTTCAACTCATATTTAGAATTAAACCCTATCTATGCCTTCCTTTTGGGTTCTTCCTCAACATATGTTCTAAAGCGTCCATTCAGATTTTTACTTCAGATTGACTTTTCTCAAAGTGTTATTTTGGGTTTCCACTTTGGGGTTTTATTCCTTATTCTTTTCTCATTTCCTTCTTTTCTTGGCTCTTTTTTATTTTTTTTCATTGCTGTCTTTTATATGCCCCAAATAACTTTATCTTGATGAGAAATGCTTCAATGAGAACTAAAATGTCTAACTTGATCTCTCCATTCCAAATGTTAGGCTCACAAAGCTTTTTAATATGCTCAACATAAACTCTTCATCATTAAACAGGAGTGTTGAGATCTTGAACTGCCTTGGACTCCCTACGCTTCAAAAAATAACCCAAAGTAATACCAAGAAATCTTATGTTTTCTTATTCACCATGTTGATTCACTCGAAATATTGCTTAAAAATGAAATAAATGCTAGAAACAAAAGCTTGGATTAAAAAGAACTATAATTTATTGATAAAAAATTCAGAGATTTTACAAAGTCTTGGCAACCTTAGAAAGAATAGAAAACCAAGAAACAAAGTACAAATGTTTCCAACCATTACTCGCAGGAAAGTTTTTGCACTAATCAACTATGGAGCGCTGAGGTGGGCTTGTGTTTAGAAGACCTCAAACGTTGTCAAAATGCCTGCAGATGTGAAGCTTCTCCCAAAATATTAGACTCTTGAGAGGGTATAAATTTCTAGATGACTAATATTAACATGCATTTTAGTCACCTTTTCGAGTTTTCAACTCAAATCATTCATTTGGTTTCAAGACGCCCTTTGTGGGTTTTAATCTTGAACCCTAATTTTCTTTTTCTTTTTTTCCCTTTTCATTTTTCTTCTTTTTATTTTCTTTTCTTATTCAAGAATAATATTTCTCGATAGAATATGAGTTTATTGGATTTCTCAGCACTTCTCCATCTATTTCTGCCAAAATCAATGTTTCTCCGGAAAAGATCTTCTTGACGACATATGTCCCCCACAATTAGGCATCTACTTCCCACGGAAGTCTCTATGAATATGAAACATCTTTTTAAGCACTAGATCGTTCTCTTGGAATTCTCTTAGATGAACTTTCTTTTTGTGAGCTTGTATCATACGCTTCTGGTACTTCTGACCATGAAAGATAGCTTTCAATCTCTTCTCCTCAATAAGGTTCAATCGATCATATTGAGCTTGAGCCCACTCAACTTCATCCAACTCCACTTCTTTCAATATGCGAAGCGACAAAATTTTAACTTCAATAGGCAACACTGCCTCCATTTCATAAACCAAAGAAAATGGCGTCGCCCCGGTTGAAGTTCACACTGTAGCACAATATGCGAATAAAACTTATAATGCCAATCTTTATAAGTATCATTAGTTTTCGAGATTATCTTCTTTTATTCTTGTTCGTTGCCTATATTGCCCCATTCATTATCGGACGGTATGTAATTGAATTATGGTGCTTTATTTTGAATTACACATATAACCCCGTCATCATCTCGTTATTCAAATTAGTGGCATTATCAGTAATAATTCTCTTTGGCAACCCATATCGGTAAATTATATCTTTCTTGATAAACTTGCACACTGTTGATCTTGTAATACTGGCGTAGGAAGTAACATCTACCTATTTAGTGAAATAGTAAATAGCCACCAAAATGAAGTGATGACCATTCGAAGCCTTTTGAGAAATTACCCCAATGACATCCATGCCCCACATCGAGAATGGCCACAATACATTCATTACGTTTAACAATAAAGGAGGTGCATGAATATTATTAGCGTAGATCTGACACTTATGGAATTTTCTGGCATATTCTATGTAATTTGTCTCCATGGTGGACCAATAATATCCATATCTCATAATTTTTCTGGCCATAGAAAGACCATTTGCATGTGTTCCACATATTCAACTATGCACTTCTTCAACGATAGTCTTTTCTTCTTTAGCGTCAACACATCTCAACAAAACTTGATATCTACCTCTTCTATAGAGAATTTCCCTATCAAGAATATACCCTGCAATTATCCTTCTGATTGTTGTCTTTTCTACCTCATATGCTTGCTGCGGGTACACCTGGTATTTAATATATTGTAAAATTTCATGGTACTATGGATGACCATCTTCCTCTTCTTCCAGACTACAACAGTGTGCTGGGATTCTGTACACTTGCATCAGGATTGGTATCATGCCTTCCCTTTTACTTGCCTGAAACATCGCAGGCAAGGTGGCCAAAGTATATTCCACCTGATTCTCTTCCCTAGGGAGGTAAGTGAATGTGAATTCTTCAAACTCTTTAATCAATTCAAAGATCAAATCTCGATATTCAACTAATTTTGAATCTTTTGTCTCCCATTCACCTCACAACTGATAAACCACAAGCTCAGAATCTTTATATACTTAATAATTTTTATTCCTCTTCCCAAGGCTTCTCTCAAACCCATGATACAAGCTTCATATTCTGCCATTTGTTTGTGCAAATGAATTTCAGTCTAATGGTAAAAGGATAATATACATCATCTGGATAAATCAACACTACACCAATTCCTCACCATAGGGCATTAGATGCTCTATCAAAATAGAGCTTCCAGGATTTGCCATGTTCACTATATTCTTCAACTGTGATATATATTAGATCCTCATTTAGAAAATTAAAGTTTAGGGGCTCATAATCATCAGAGGCACGACTTGTGAGAAAATCTGCTATAAAGCTTCCTTTTATTGCCTTTTGGCTTACATATAAGATGTCAAATTCTGACAATAACATTTGCTATCGAGCCATTCTCCCAGTCAAGGTTGGAAATTCCATTAGAAATTTCAATGGACCAAGCTTGGAGATCAACCATGTAGTGTGATACAACATATACTGTCGGAGTCTTCGGGTCACCCTAACCAAAGCACAACATAACTTTTGAATTGGAGGATATCTTGATTCACAATCGGTAAACTTCTTGCTCAGGTAATAGATTGCTCTTTCTTTCTTCCCATACTTATCATGTTGCCCCAACACACAACCCATTGAATTCCCAAACATAGTTAAGTAAAGAATTAATGGTCTACCTGAAACTGGTGCTACCAAGATAGAAACATTCGACAGGTATTTCTTGACTAGTTCTAGAGCCTCTTGACATTTGTCATTCTAAAACTCAAGATTATTATTCCGAAGTAATTTAAACACTAGGTCACACTTATCAGTCAATTCAAACTGTGCCCCCACATGTCACAAATGTCATTTTCTCCATGTGTTCTGAATTCATTTTTATCTGATTATACCCTGAGAAACCACCCATGAAAGAAAACCATGATTATCAGACAATATTATCCACTAATGTATCGATGTGGTGTAGATGAAAATTGTCCTTTGGGCTCGCTTTATTAAGGTCCCTATAGTCCATGTACATACATACTTTTTTATCTTTCTTTAGCACAGGGACTATATTAGCTACCCACTCTGGATATTTAGCCACTTGAAGAAAACACACATCAATATTTTTCTCACTTCCTCCTTAATTTTCAATAACGTCTTAGGTCTCATTCTCTTGAGCTTTTGCTGCACTAGCTTGTATTCAGACCTTATGGAGCTTGTGCACCATTATGTTTGTATCTAGTCTTGCATATCTTGGTAGGACTAGGAAAATATATATTTAAACTCTTGTAACAAAATTAACGAACTCTGTCATTCCTCAAACGATAAAGTTATGCCAATCTTCATTTCTCTCATCTCTTCGTCAGATCTCAGATTTACAAACTCGACTTCTTCTTTATGAGGTAAAATTTGTTTTTCTTTTTCCACCAATCTTAGTAATTCGTTAGGAACTTCATATTCTACCTCATTTTGACACTCATTAATGTATTCTAAACACAAAAACTGCTCAAGATCAATATCATGATTAGTAAAAGAAATGTTTGTGCTATTAATATGGGACACATGCAAAGAAAAAATATGGAACGAATATATACTTTGGAGAAAGAAAAGCGAAATGAAAGAAATAAATGCAAAAAGAATGAAATGTAAAATGCAAGAAAAATGATTACCACTTTAGAAATAAATAAAAACACCTTTTTATTAGAAGTAAAATGAATGATATCAACATGGCTGCCCATTACAAAAGATCCCTTGATGCTCGCGGGCACAAGCATAAGAGTTGGTTCCGAGTGTTACTCTGGGTTAAGCCTAGAAACTACAGGAAGATCCTATAAAGTTCAGTTGTTAAGCTTCTCTCCTGGAAAATAAGTGTATATAACAACTAGATATTTCCCTGGCTAGCTACATTTTCCAATCATATTAATGCTCAGACCATCCATGGCGTCATCAAGTATTTCTTCATCTTTTATCAGCTCTGCCTCTTTGATTGCACTAATCAGCTATTGGTCAGTATCATATGTTCCTCCAGATCTGAAAATATACTTCATATATGGGATGGATAAATGTTTCCAAGAGATATCTTCGCCTCTCAATCGAGAATTTCTTGACTCTGCTCTTCTCTTTATATCGTTTTGGTGTTGTTGGTTGTTGGGCTTGAATCTTAGCCCAAAACGATCTCTTTTCATGATTACAGGTTTTGGACGTAAGATCCCTTGCAAGTGTTTTCCAAATCCTTTTCCAATTTTTACTCATTTTCCTAGAGTTTATTGCACAACAAGTTTCATATAGTTGGATAAGTGAAGACGAGGAAATTTAGCTCATTCGGCGATGAAAGTGGCAGTTGCAAATTCTAAGGCACGAAAAGAGCACTTTAAAGCATTCTCGTTTGGCTCAATGTATGGAGTATCAGTAGTTACTGAAGTGATTATCTCCTGCTCAGTGCCGAGGCTAATCAATATTCCATCAATAACAAACTTTAATTTTTGGTACAAGGATGAAGGCACTACCCCTGTAGAGTGAAACCATCGTCTTCCCAACAAATAATTGTAAGTGAGATTAATGTCCATTACCACGAACTCAACATTGTACACAACTAGACCTATTAACAATGAGACGTCAATCTTCCCCACAAGATCTCTCTGGGTACCATCGAAAGCTCGAACAATATTTTGATATACTTTAATGTGGGATATATCTACTGGCAATCTTTGTAGAGTAGCCATTGCATCACGTTGAGTGCAAACTAATTATCAATCAAACATCCAGTCAACACGTGGCCATTGCAATTGGTGGTAATGTTTAGAGCCTTTACAGATCCCCTGCCTCATTCTGGGATCTCATCATTAGTGAAAGTAATATAATTATCTGCAACAATATGGTTCACTATCCGATCTAGTTTGTTCATGGATATATCATTCGACACAAATGTTTGATTCAACACTTTTAATGAAGCATTTCAGTGTGTAACTCTGAACTAATCAGCAAGTCCAGTATTGAGATCTGTGCATGTTGTTTGTGTAGTTACTCCACTACACTGTACTCATTGTGTCTAAAAACTTTTAGGAACTCCGAGGCATGTGCTTTAGTAACAGGCTCATTAATCTTTGGTTGGGGCTCGTCCTCAAATATCTTCGGAGGTAGTGGAGCTTTTGCCTTAGCCTTTGTCTTTTCAGCCTCATTGGTTGCCTCAAGAAGAGAATAGCATCTACCACTCCTGGTGAAGTTCCCCACTTCACTGATCACCTCGACAGGCATCTTCATTTTCTCATCAGCATTTACTTATATTTCCTGTAACACTTTTGGGCCTTCCACAGTCTTCACTTCCCCTGATGTGGTGTAGTTCCATGGTACCCTGTGTGAATCCTTTAATAAAAAAGAAGACGGGGTAGAAATTACTATTTTTGGAATAGCAGGTGCAGGATTTGCCACATTGGACTTCACAGTAATAACAATCGGCTTTCTGGCCCTTACGCAAGTTTAGTGTACTCAAACCTCATATTCTTTTCTTTCTTCAACATTTTCAAAGAATTCAATCTATTTATTGTCCATCATCGATTGAATTACTGCTCTGAACTTGTGGAAGTTTTGAATCTCGTGCTCTTCCTCCTTGCAAAACTTGCAAGACAATCCACTTTTGTCCTGACTAGAAAGCAAATCATGCTTGATCAAGCCAACACTTGTAAGCTGCTCAAATACCCAATTGAGTAGGGACTTGACTTCTGACAAGTACTTTTTCCTTTTTCTCCTACTCTTATCCTGAATGACATTTACTCATTACCCACCATGATTAGGCAACATGTTCTTCGCAACATTGTGAGAATTGAGCTCCAACATCCCGATATCAATCAAGTTTTGAACCAACTTTTTTAAAGACAAATAATTTTCGATCAAGTGCCCCACAATATTGGTGTGATACTCGCATCGTGCATTCGCATCATACCACTTTGGATAAGGTGGTTGGAGCAATTTGAAAGGGTATGGATAAATCACGTTCGACTTGAAAAAAAATGAGTATAATTCAGCATAAGTCACTGGAATAGGTGTGAATATTAATTTCTCCACCTTTCTTCTTTGTCCTCAAAACTCACCTCTATTAACGTTGGGCTATGCACCAACAGTCATCAACTGAGAAATCATGATATTATTTGAGTAGCCCTTATTGTAGGTGGTAGTGATATTTACTTCATTGTCTCTCTTTTTAAATACTCATTTTTCTCCACCCTCAATTTTTCCACTCTTGATAGTTGCCTCTATCAGCTTGCCTGAGATTACCATATTAGAAAAACTCATTGAGGCACTTCCCAACATGCAATCTAAGAAAGGACTTTTCAATGTATAAAGGAAAAGGACTATGGTTTCCTTCTCCACAAGTGGTGTTTGAACCTACACAACCAAATCTCTCTATCTTTGGGCGTATTGACATAAACTTTCATTTGACTTCTTCTCCATATTCATCAGGGCTACCCGGTCAGGTATCATGTTAGTGACGTGCCTATACTGTTCTAGAAATGATCTGGATAAATCTTTTCAATACCTGACATTCACACGACTCAACTGCGTATACCACCGAGACTCAACTACATATACCACCAGGCTACAGAATCGGTGAGACTGTCCAGGAAACAATGAACGAGAAACTTCTCATCATGTAGAAACCCAACCATCTTCAAATTATTTGGCTAAATCAGACTTAGCCTTCTCCCCCTCGCTAAGCAAGTTGAACTCATGAGTTTCATCGTCATGATACTCAGAATTATTGTTGAGGTGAACAAGGTGCGTTGCAGAACCTCCAACTGCGTTAACTCGAATTCATGCCCTAGGTGGCATATTTTCGGGTTGATCCCTCAGATGAACTGATGAACCATGATCAACCAGGTTGAATCATTTGGCAGAAGACTTTTTCTTGGTGTCGACCCCGAGTAATATGGCAATTTAGTTCACCATATCTTTCTGATATTGGGCTACCTGGTCCCTTTTAATCATTATGGATATTCTCCAGATGAATTTCCGAGCGCTTTTGGGCCTCTTCAAGTTCCTTCATTTTATCTTCCATGTTTTCTCTAGCTTTTTTGCGAGTGTTATAGGAGTGAGATATATTTTTACTAGAAGCCAATCCATCTTTAAATGAAAATCTTAAATTGATAAAAACTTTAATGAGTAAATACATAAATGCAAATGAATATCAGAAATGAAAGAATAAAAGGAAAAATGTATGAATGCAAGAGGTATCGATATCGGAAAGTCAAGTATCATAGAATAGCTTTCGAAACGAAAACAAAGTCTCATACAGAATGGTTACTCTCTACAAGTACAACCAAAACCCTTCTACTCAAGTCTACAATCTCAATAATGAAAGATAAAACTCTCCGGCTGGTCTCTGTAACTGGGTCGAAGTAATGCTCTACTATCTTAGCTCGAGTGGCCAACTCTCCCAAATATCACACTACCTGACTCATCTGAATCAATGCCTTAGTGATGACACTCTCCCTAGTGGTTTTTTGGTCCTCGTAGGTGTCTATCGCCTCTTGTCACTTGTCTTAGGCATCGCTAACAACATGCTCCAAATCGGATACCTGCTCCTGGCAATGCTGCAATTCCTGCTGGAGGTCTTGAACCTGACGACATAAAGCAATCCTCTACTGAAGACTCTCACTGAGATGCCTCAGCTTTTAGAATAAATCCTGCTCTAGCTGTGTGATATTACTCATGAACTCAGTGTTTTTAGGTCGATATTGAGCTAGCTGCTTGTTACTCCTCTGTCGAACCTCTTGTATCCTCAGATTCAGACCTGCAATTTGATCAACCTTATCTTGATTCCTTAAGATCCAAGTGCGAGTAATCCCTTGATGTATTGATAACTCCATAAAAAAGACTTAAATTCTAGACTTTTCACTTAAGTTATTGCTCGTCTAAACAAAGTATGCACTGCATTTTTAGTTGCATTTAGTTACATATAGGTTGTGGTGGATAAGTTTTGCCTATGCAAGATTTATTTGGCTTAACTGATGCTGTTGAGGAGAAGGGGTTGTTTGAGTTGTGTTTGTGCAGGAATTCTACAGAGGAAGAACATTTCAGTCGTGACAATGAAAAGTTGCAAAGGCCAATGGAGCAGATGAGAACGTGAGGAGCAGATTTATCTCGCCGAGGCGAGATTTATCTAAAGAAGTCTGAAGCAGGTGTGGCGAAACCACCTATGTCACAAACCAGCTAGATGACCTACTTCATGTGCAAGTAAGCCTTGATTGTTCTAACAGCCGCTAGCTGTATTTCCTTTTTAAGTTTGGGAAATTATTAACAGCTAATTAAGGAAACTCTAAAAGCATGAAAAGCCCTAGGAGATTTTCCTTATAATTACTAACCGTAGCCGTAAGGAAAACGAGGCAAGTAAAAAGAAAGAAGAGCTTTACCTTAGGCCTGAGAAAGCAACTGCAGTGCTTTCCCTCCGTTTACCCCCAGTCTTCCTTGGTGTCCTCCATAGCCAGACGATAGCAGAGCGATGATCATGCCTCAAGAGAGAGTTATCACCAAGGCAGGCGTGGTGCTGATCAGGATTGTCGTGACAGAGCCCCCGATTTTGGGAGTCGTTCTTCCTTTGTTCTTAAACTCTTATTTTATTTGGGGTTGTATTAAACATTTTAATCTTGGATGATCTTTGATAACCCCATGAATGCTTTACTTGGTGTTAAACTTTATTTTACCTGAACAATATTTTATATTTATGAATAATGAATTATGTTTGTTTATGATTGTTTTGCTCATAGTTTAAATATTTTGCCTTAACACTGTAAGAGCATCGAGAGATAGCCTTTTGTCTAGAAAGTGATTCTTGAATTTGAGAGAATTAAGAGAGATCAACGTGAGAAAAGGAATGAATCTGAGATAGAGAAGTTCTAACTTGTCTACCTTAGAGATAAGGAGTGAGTTTCAAACGACTAAAAGGGATAAAAGCTAGAGTAGGTTAAGACAACGTCTATAGTTAACACCGAGAGGTATTGATATAGCAACCGTCTAAGAATACCTAGTAATCTTGTCGAGCAGTTTAGTGAGTCATAATAATTCATTCTGGGCTTAGAATAATTGTTGCCGAGACAATGGTTTAGCATCAGTGCTATGTGATACGTCTGAATATGTGAAGTTGTTTACATTATATTTAATCCAATACTTGTTTTAATTTATCTATCTACATATTTTCTTTGTCTCGACCACACTTGTCTGAAATCATTGAATCATTATTCTTAGCTCATTAATAGTAGTTCTTAGCTTTAATACTTAGTAGGATTAATCTGTGGCATTAGTTCTAGTTGTTGTGAAAAGATATTTCTAATCCAATCCCTGTGGAGACGATACTCACTCACTACTATATTACTTGCATCAATTGTGTATACTTGCACAGATTAGCTTGCCTTAACATATACATTCACAAGCGATCAAGTTTTTGGCGCCGTTGCCGGGGATTGGCAACTGACGAAATTTTCATCCATAACAAGTTCTTTGTGTCACTTTATAATTATTTAGTCTAACATAGTTTATTATTTTATTTTATAGGTTTTTATTATTACATGACCTTGATATCTGCTGGTAAGCCTTTGGAACCATTCGGCCCTAAAGTTGAGCAATCGTTCAGACAAAGGTTGCGTGCCCAAAAAACCAGAGAACAATTGAATCAAATGCAAAACGACATGGGAAATTTAGGAGATCAAGTTGCTAGACCAAGAGCGATACAAGATCATTTGAACCCAATTCTCGATGACCTCAACCCTGTCATAGTGGCACCTGAAATACAAGCCACTCATTTTGAACTCAAACCAGTGATGTTTAATATGCTGAACCATATTGGCCAATTTGGTGGTACACCCAATGAAGACGCTAGATAGCATGTGTGTGCTTTCCTTGAAGTATGTGATTCATTTAGACAACAAGGAGCTCATGAAGATGTGCTCAAACTGAAGCTTTTCCGTACTCCTTACATGATAGAGAAAGAGCTTGGCTGAGCGGAGTTCCTTCCGGATCAATGGAGTCATAGGCAAATTTATGCAAGAGTTTCCTACTCCGATATAATGCACCCAATATGAATACATAGCTTCAGAACGATATTGCGAGTTTTCTCCAAGGCGATGATGAATCAATGTACGAATGTTGGGATAGGTATAAAAGTTTACTTCACAAATGTGTTTATCATGAATTTCATGATTGGACACAAGTGGTGATGTTTTACAATGGAGTCAACGCACCAACTCGAGTGATGTTAGATGCCTCAAAAAATGGCACCCTACTAGACAAATCACCCGAGGAAGCTTTTGAAATCCTCGATAGGATAGTAAATAATGACTATCAATTTCCAAGTGCAAGATTGAGAACCGGTAGAAAAACCTCTGGAGCATATGAATTAGAAAGCAAAGATTCAGTAGCAGCCCAACTTTCTGCCATAACCAATATGTTAAAAAATTTGCAACGTCCTAATGAGGTAAGAGAAGTCAAGGCGACCAATAATGTGTGCCTATTCTATCAAGGCAACCATCATGAGAGTGAATGTCCTAAAAACCATGAGTAAAGTAATTTTATGGGAAACTACAATCGGAACAACAATAATCCCTATTCGAACATATACAACCCTGGTTGGAGACAACACCCAAATTTTTCGTGGAATAATCAAGGGAACAACAACAATAAAGCCACAAATTACAGGCCACAACAAAATAATTCTGACCATCAGCATATTCAGAATCAACATCAGCAGCCCTGGCATAACAACAAAGGTATAGCTTCTTCCTTTAACACTCATTCCAATACTAACTCCTTGGAATTATCCTTGCAGGAATTCATGGCCTTGACAAAAGATTTTATGGTGTCTACAAAAACATTGATGCACAAACATTCTGCAACAATAAAAAATCAAGGAAATTTGTTTCAAAGCCAGACAACACTTTTGCAAAGCCATAGTTCATCTCTCAGAGCATTGGAGAATCAAGTGGGACAGATTGCCACGACATTACATTCTTGCCACAAGGAAATCTCCCTAGTGATACTGAAGTCACTAAGCATCATGGGAAGGAGCAATGCAATGTGCTCACGCTGAGGAGTGGAAAACAAGTTGATCAAGATGACAAGTTTGGGGGAGAATAGCTGAACAATTATTGCCAAGGCGTAACACAACCGAATGAGGAATATGAGAATGCTGAACAAGAGAAAGTGCATAAAGAGAAGGAAAGAGGGAAATACACAGAAAAGCATCAACCGAATAACAAGAAATTCATGGTTAAGGCCAGCGATTTTCTTGCACCATCAGTAGTCGATGTGAGACCTCCACCACCGTTCCCTCAACGGTTGAAGAAACATGATGATGATATCCAGTTCAAGAAATTCGTTGATGTACTAGACCAGTTGTGTATCAATGTGCCCCTACTCGAAGCTATCGAATGCCTTCCTATGCCAAGTATCTGAAGGAAATTGTTACAAGGAAAAGGAAAGTAGAACGTGTCGCCAAGGCAACAGAAATCTGCTCGGCAGTGAGCAACTTCCCACCAAAGCAAAAAGTCCTTGGCAGCTTTGTAATACCATGTTCCATTGGTAATGATTTCATTGGATGAGCTCTCATTGACTTGGGATCAAGTTTAAACTTGATAACAAAATCGATATTCATGAAACTAGACGGGTATCACGCCCATCCCACCTCAGTCATTCTACAGTTGGCCGATCGGTCTTATGTACGACCCGAGGACAAAATTGAAGACGTCATAGTAAAGGTAGATAAATTCGTATTTGTAGTGGATTTTCTCATTCTGGATTGCGAAGCTGATGAAAATGCACCAATCATTCTGGGACACCCATTCTCAGCCACAGGCAGAATCCTAATAGAATGTATTTAACTTTATGAAATACGCAGAAGATCTAGAGGAATGCCAATGCATTAATAAGATTGAAGAAAAGGTAATCCTGAGAGGAGGTGAATCCCTAAGGCTCGATGAGTACAATAATTTGTACCATGAACCTACAACCGAAATAAATGAAGCATAAAACTTTGGCCCTGACGAAATATTTTCAGAAGACGGTTCTGACAATCATGGCCACGACAACGAAAATCTGCACATTAAACACCCTGAAAGCGATACCAAGTCAAGATGCGAAGGAAAGACAAATGACCAATTGGGATTTCTTCATAGGTTAGGTATGAAATTCAAACCTTTAGATTATGATGAAGTCAAATCTCAAGAGTCATCTTCACAACATACACCGAAATTGGAGCTTAAGACTTTACCATCACATTTGAAATATGCTTATCTAGGAGTTGATGAAACTTTACCAGTGATAATCTCTGCCAACCTAACCTTCGAACAGGAGAAGAGTTTGTTGAATGTTTTGTCACAGCACAGAAAAGCTATAGGATGGACGATGACAGACTTGAAAAGAATCAGTCCAACCATATGCATGCACAAAATCAATCTTGAAGATAGCCACAACACCTCGGTGGAACCCCAAAGATGACTCAACCCGATCATGAAGAAGGTAGTCATTAAGAAAATAATAAAATGGCTAGATGCGGGAGTGATTTATCCTATATCCGATAGTTCATGGGTTAGGCCAGTCCAATGCGTGCCAGAGAAAGGTGGTGTAACCATGGTTAAAAGTGAGCATGATGAGTTACTCACCACGAGAACAGTCACAGGCTAGCACATATGCATGGATTATAGGAAGCTCAACAAAGCCATAAAGAAGGATCATTTTCCCCTCCCTTTCATCGATCAAATGTTGGAAAAATTAGCGGGAAAGGCATTTTATTGCTTCCTTGATGGATACTCGGGGTATAACCAAATTGCCATAGCACCCGAAGACCAAGAGAAAACAACGTTCACATTCCCGTATGGTACCTATACATCTAGGCGAATGTCGTTTGGACTATGTAATGCTCCATCTACATTCCAATGATGCATGATGGCAATCTTTTCAGATATGGTGGAAGAGTGCATGGAAATATTTATGGACGACTTCTCTGTTTCGAGTGATGACTTTGACTGATGCCTCGACAATTTATCCAAGGTCTTGAAATGTTGTGAAGAAGCCAACCTAGTACTGAATTGGGAAAAATGCCACTTTATGGTAACTGAAGGAATAGTGTTGGGACACAGAATTTCATGCCATGGCATCGAAGTCAACAAAGCCAAGGTGGATGCAATTGCAATTCTTCCCCCACCTACTAATGTGCGAGGTGTACGTAGTTTCCTTGGACATACATGATTCTATAGGCGGTTCATAAAAGACTTTTCTTAAATCTCTAAACAATTATGTCTTTTGCTTCAATAAAATCATCCATTTGAGTTTACTAATGATTGTTTGAATGCCTTCACAGATTTGAAAAATAAGCTTTCAGCAACGCCAATAGTTATCCCACCAGACTGGAACAAACCATTTGAGCTTATGTGCGACCCTAGTGACTATGCAGTCGAAGTAGTGCTAAGGCAACGAAAAAGTAAAATTTTCATGTTATCTACAATGCAAGCCGAACACTTAATGATGCTCAAGTGAACTATACCACCACTGAAAAGGAACTCTTAGCAGTAGTATTTGCATTCGATAAGTTTAGGCCATATCTAATAGGTACTAAGGTAATTGTGCACACAGATCACTTAGCTATTAAATATCTGATTAATAAAAAAGATGCAAAGCCTAGACTAATTCGATGTATATTATTACTACAAGAATTTGATTTAGAGATCAAGGATAGAAAAGGTGTAGAAAATCAAGTGGCGGATCATTTGTCTAGGATAGATAACAAACCTGATTATCCTGACATCACTGATATTAAAGAGGATTTCCCTGATGAGAAAATATTATTTGTCACGGCTGCACCATGGTATGCTGGCATCGTTAATTTTCTTGTTAGTGGTATTGTTCCTCTTGATTTATCTAGCCAAGGCAAACAGAAATTTCGACATAATGTGCGATATTATTACTGGGACGAACCATTTCTATTCAAGCAGTGTGGAGACCAAATAATCCGAAGGTGTATTCCAGAAGAAGAACAGCAAGATATCCTACTCTAATGCCACTCATCACCATATGGAGAGCACTTTGGTAGGACGAGAACAGCAGCAAAAAGTGCTTCAGTCGAGATTTTATTGGCCAAACCTATTCAAAGACGCGCATGAATTATACAAGTCATGTGATAGATGTCAACGTACAGGAAACATCTCGAAACGACATGAGATGCCATGGCAAAACATTCTGGAGATCAAACTATTCAACATATGGGGCATAGATTTCATGGGACCCTTTCCAACATCATTCGGAGATATGTACATTCTCTTAGCAGTGGATTACGTATCAAAATGGGTTGAAGCCATTGCAACACCTAAGAATGATTCCAAGACGGTGTTGAAGTTTTTGTAAAAAAAATATATTCACCCGCTTTGGAACACCACGAGCTCTCATTATCGATGAAGAGACACATTTTGATAATAAATTGATTACGAAGGCACTGAAAAGATATGGAGTACGATATAGAATTGCTATGGCGTATCACCCTCAGACGAATGGACAACCCGAAGTATCTAACCGAGAAATCAAGCATATCCTTGAAAAAGTGGTCAACCCAAGTCCAAAAGATTGGTCGCTGAAGCTAGATGAAGCACTATGGGCTTATCGCATAACATTCAAGACACCGCTGGGAATGTCACCGTTCAAGTTAGTCTATGGAAAGGAATGTCATCTACCGGTTGAACTCAGACACAAAGCTTATTGGGCCATCAAAAAGATAAACATGGATGCTCAGCTTGCTGGAGAAAGAAGACTATTGGAACAGAACGAGATGGATGAATTTAGAGCACATACTTACGAGAATGCCCGCCTTTACAAAGAGAAAAAAAACGATGGCATATCAGAAAAATATTGACGAGGCAATTTTATTCTGGACAACAAGTACTGCTCTACAATTCATGCCTTAAGTTATTCTCAGGCAAGCAAAATTCACGATGGTCAGGATCATTCATCGTACACCAAGTCCATGACAATGGAGCAATTTAAATTCAGAACCAAAACAATCGTTCCATCTTCAAAGTGAATGGGCAGAGACTCAAGGAGTACAAAGGAGCCCAGTAATGCGTGACAAATCGACATTGTTGGCACATGATGCCCAAGAGTTTGTTTTTCTTAATTGAGCAAATATAAGTTGCCTAGGCAACGAAAATGTGAATTCTGTACATAAATAAGTTAAGTTATTTTATGATTTAATCCATTTTATTTTATTATTTTCTTCTTTCATATTGTAGGCGAGTAAGGAACACGTGGCATCATAGGGAGTTGAAGCATGCATGAAAGAAAAAGAAGCCCTAGGGTACGTGTTTTGGAGGCAGAATAAAGAGGGAAAGAAATCCTCTCTTCCCCTTTATGTCTTATCAAATATTTCTCATTTAATGAGAAATATTTTTCCCACTGTGTAAAGACCAAAATGCCCCGAAACCACCCATCACTTTCCAAGAAAAACTACCCACTATTCTTCTTCTTCATTGTGTTTCCTTCTTTCTTTACAAACCAGAAAATTTCTTTTCTTTCTCTCAAAATATCTCCCTATTGCCACCAGTAAAATCAGCCAAGAAAAATGGTGAGATCGAGACCAGCCCCAACCCCTAGACAGAGTTTCGAACGTTTTCAAATAGCCAAAGCAAAGGCACGCTTCAAAACCATTCAGCAACACCAAGTCTATTTGGAAGATGGATTCTTTTTTCCAGCCGAGGGAGAAGAGCAGTTTGGCCCTGAGGTGATGGACGTCATAAAGAAGCATAACTTGGAGAAGTTTGCTCGTAATCCTAATGTCGTAGCACCAGCAATGGTGAGGGAGTTCTATGCCCACCTCACTGACACCTCCAACCACACGGTATATGTTCGAGGAAAATGCATTCGCTTTTCCCCTTTTGCACTTAACAAATACTTTAAGTTGGGAAAAGTGGATGACCATCACAAGAGATTTGTGACCAAGGCAGATCAAGAAACGTACAGTGAAGTTCTAGAGGATTTATGTTTTGGGTGGGTCAAGTTTGAAGGGAATACCCCCACAAGGAAGCGAGTAGATCACCGAGCCCTTAAACCACACGTGAAACTGTGGAACCATTTTCTTAAAGGCAAGTTAATGCGAACGTCCCATAACACCACTGTCCTCGTCAAGCGGTTGATGCTGTTGCACTCGATCATATACGATAGGACGATCGATGTGGGAAAGATCATCTTTGAGCAAATCCATGACTGTGCCAAGAAGAACCGTGGTAACCTACTCTTCCCAAACCGTATAACTGCACTGTGCAAAACTAAAAGAGTTCCTGAGGAACTATTCTAAGACTTCATCAAACCCAAGGAGGGTATTACAAAGAAAAGGGTCCCCGAGTTGATGAGTTTCAATGATAACGACCCAAAGGAGGGTCTGGAGCGAGGAGCAAAATCGGTTGCCGTGGCTAGAATGGCCGCTGTGGTCACGCACACGCGTGAGATGCGTGAAAAGATCGGGCGCCTGGAGGACCACATGAAAATTTACTTTGAATACGCCAAGGAAAGGGACATGCAACCTAGTACCTTCATCAAGGAGTTTCTCCCAACCACAATGATCAGACTGTCAACCTTCCCCAGTGTCATCCTCAACTACAATACGGGTGACAACACATTCCATGCCTCAACATCTTATATCCCTCCAGACGTTCCACCAAAGGTGCCCACCGATGTGCCCCCATTAGCAACCTATGTCCCACCCTTACTAGAAGAAAGCCATGGTGACACCGAGGAGTTCCTCATCCTTCTCCACCACTGAAAGAAGCAGTGATACTCCACCCCACTTTTTCACTGATGAAGATTTCACGCCAGCACCGAAGCAGACTGAGCAGGATCCTATTCCAACCCCAGTTCGATCAACATCACCAGCACCAACAACATCTCCTAGTCCACCACCAGTTCCAGCACAACCGAATCCCGCGACCGAGCAGTCCACTCCAGCCCGAGCTTCGACCATCAAGAAGTGATACAAGAGAACGGCGGGGAGTATACTTCAACCATCTCCTTCTCAGCCAGAAGTAGTAGACTCGGAATCCGAGAGCCCTTTCCCTCCCAAACGACGCTACACAAGGGCATCCAGTCAAGCCACACCACCACAGTAAGTTTTTGTAGTTTTTTTTCGCATTTGCATATAATAACATTTAGTGTAGTTTTCAAGCATTGAGGACAATGTATCCCTCAAGTTTGGGAGAGGTGTTGTCCATTCTGCCATACTTTGTTAAATAGTAATTGATGTTAATTGGTTGAAAATTTTGGTTGTCATGACTTAAGCTGGTTAGGATTATTGTTAGGAATAAATTAGGGATGCCCAATGATGAATGCAAAATTTTATTACCTAGGCCAGAATTATTATAAAGACTGTCTGAAAAAGAGAACCAACCCTAGGCTTGATCCTTTGAAACTTATAAACACGATTGTAGGATGTCTTTGCTCTAGGTAATCTATAAAATTTTTAGAAAGAACTTTCTAATTGTCGAGACTTCAAAAATATTCTAAGGGTAATTGTCAAGACTTCAAAAATATTCTAAGGGACACTCCTCTATGTAAAGGTATGAATAATAAAAAAAACTCCAAAAGAAATTAAGAGTAGCCAAGGCATATGAGTGAATGAAAGTAGTCACAGGATGACTCTGCCCGCCTAGCTTGGGGTGGAAGGTATGCTTCCTTTCAGCTAGAGTGTGGAACGGTAGTTGTGATGAGCTGACTCCCCTATATATATGTAAAAAAAGTGTGAATAAAGAGAATTAAAGTTGATAAATAACAAGGAGTAAAAACTAAGCCTGATGAATAATTTGTTGCCTTGACAACCTAGAAGTGCTTACCTTAAGTTTTCTAATTACCTCTATGCATACACTGGTTACAATCACGCACACACAATAGAAAATGACCCTGACTAGCAAAGGGACTTGACTAATATGACTGTCGAACATGTTGAGGCCACATATTTTTGTTGAGCGTTGAAATCTCAAACCTGATGATGTTCTTGATACTGCTTTGCCATGACAATTTTGATTTTCTTCTAGCTATTATCCATTGCTTGAGGACAAGCAATAGCTTAAGTTTGTGGGTGTGATAATTTCGTAAAAAGACTTAAATTCTAGTCTTTTTACTTAAGTTATTGCTTGTCTAAACAAAGTATGCACTGCATTTTTAGTTGCATTTAGTTACATATAGGTTGTGGTGGATAAGTTTTGCCTAGGCAAGATTTATTTGGCTTAACTGATGCAGCTGAGGAGAAGGGGTTATTTGAGTTGTGTTTGTGCAGGAATTCTACATAGGAAGAACATTTCAGTTGTTACAATGAAAAGTTACAAAGCCCAATGGAGCAGATGAGAACGTGAGGAGCAAATTTATCTTGCCGAGGTAAGATTTATCTGAAGAAGTCTGAAGCAGGTGTGGCAAAACCGCCTATGTCACATGCCAGCTGGATGACCTACTTCACGTGCAAGCAAGCCTTGATTGTTCTAATAGCCACCAGCCGCCTTTCCTTTTTAAGTTTGGGAAATTAATAACGACTAATTAAGGAAACTCCAAAAGCATGCAAAGCCCTAGGAGATTCTCCTTATAATTACCAGCCGTAGCCATAAGGAAAAATAGGCAAGGAAGAAGAAAGAAGAGCTTTACCTTAGGCATGAGCAAGCAACTACAGTGCTTTCCCTCCATCTACCCCTCAGTCTTCCTTGGTGTCCTTCTTAACCAAACGATAGCAGAGAGGTGATCAGGAGGGTGACCACCAAGGCAGGCGTGGTGATGATCAAGATTGTAGTGACAGAGCCCCTGGTTTTGGGAGTCGTTCTTCCTTTGTTCTTAAACTATTACTTTATTTAGGGTTGTATTAAATGATTTAATCTTGGATGATCTTTGTTAACACTATTAATGCTTTACTTGGTGTTAAAATTTGTTTTGCCTGAACAATATTTTATGTTTATGAATGATGAATTATGTTTGCTTATGACTGTTTTGATCATAGTTTAAATATTTTGCCTTAACACTGTAAGAGCATCGAGAGATCGCCTGGGGTTTCGGTAAAACATGTATGGGCATTGTAAGAGCATCGAGAGATAGCCTTTTGTCTAGAAAGTGATTCTTGAATTCGAGAGAATTAAGAGAGATCAACGTGAGCAAAGGAATGAATCTAGGATGGTAAAGTTCTAACTTGTCTACCTTAGAGATAAGGAGTGAGTTTTAAATGAGTAAAAGGGATAAAAGCTAGAGTAGGTTAAGACAACGTCTATAGTTACCGCCGAGAGGTATTGCCATAGCCACCATCTAAGAATACCTAGTAATCCTGTTGGGCAGTTTAGTGAGTCATAATAATTCATTCTGGGGTTAGAATAATTGTTGTCGAGACAATGGTTTAGCATTAGTGCTCTGTGATACGTCTGAATATTTGAGGTTGTTTGCATTATATTTAATCCAATACTTGTTTTATTTTATCTGTCTTCATATTTTCTTTGTCTCGACCACACTTGTCTTAACATTATTTTCATAGCATATTAGTTGCATTTAGGTTATAATTGCATGTGGTGGATAATTTTTTCCTAGGCAAGATTTATTTGGATTAACTGATGCTGCTGAGGAGAAAGGGCTTTTATGGGTTGTGTGTGTGCAAGAATTGATTTAGGAGGAACATCTCAACCGTGACAATATATTTTGAAAGGGCCAGTGGAACACAGAAGAAAAAGACATCGAGGAACATATTTTTCTTGACAAGGCAAGATTTATCTTGCAAGTCTGAAACGGATCTAACGAATTGCTGATGTCACCTGCCAGTTGTACGATTGACCTCAAGTGCAATCAAGCCCCCAATATTCTAACCATATCATATCGCCTTTCCATCTATAGCATGGATAAGTTAACACGGGTATTTAGGGAATATTTAATTACATAAAACCCTAGGAGAACTCTCTTAATAAATACCCAGTCACAACTACCAAAAAAGGGGTGAGGAAAGGAAGAAGAAAATTTACCTGAGGTGTGGAGTAAGCAGCTGCAATACTTTACCTTCCATCTTTCTCCAACCCGACCGTACTTGGTGCTCTCCATAGCCAGGCTATAGTAGAGCGACGGTCAGACCTCGAGAGAGGTTGTCTGCTAGAGCAGGCATGGTGCTGGTCAGAGTTGTCATGGCAGAGCTCCCTATTTTGGGAGTCATTATTCCTTTGTTCTTTATTTCTTTAATCTATTTTGGGGTTTATGTTAAACGATGATACTTTTGGATGACACTTTAGCAACACCATGAATTGCTTTACTTTGTGTTGGTTTTTGTTTTGCCGAGACAATTATTTTATGGTTCATGAATGATGCATTATGATTTTGCTTACGTATGCTTTTTTATTATTTTAATATTTTGCCTTGTCACTGTAAGAGCTTTCGAGAGATGGCCTGATGCCTAGGCAAAACACTTGTAGACCTTGTAAGAGCTTTCGAGAGATTGTCATTTTTCTAGAAATTGATTCTTAGATTTGAGAGAATTAAGATAGATCTTCGTGAACAATAGAATAAAAAATCCTTCCATACTTAGAATAATTTCTCGCCATAGCAAAAGACTAAACTGAGTGCTATATGAAAAGTCGGAATATGTGAGCTTATTCTGAATATATTTGAGTCAATGTCTTTCTTTGTCTTGGTGATTTTTATTTGTTACTTTTGCATATTTTCTTTGCCTCGACCAAACTTTTCTACAACCATACTTCACAATATTCTCTTGCTTTAGCAACGCTTTGACACATGTTCATATAATCCATTGCTAATTGTTTTTCTGTTTTGACAAGAATTCAGGAAGTAGCTCGTGACACCTAGTTCTAGTTGTGGTGAAACATTAAAGCCCTACCAATCCCTAAGGAGACGATAACTCACTTACCCTTTATTACTTGATTTGTTTGTGTATACTTGCATAAATTTGCTTGCCTTATCATATATGTTTATAAGCGATCAAGTTTTTGGCGCCGTTGTCGGGGATTTGCAACTGGTAGAAATTTTGAAAATTTTTTCCGTAACAAATTTTTTTGTCACATTTTACTTAGTTAGTTTAACTTATTTAATTTTTTCCTTTTTATTTTTATTTTCATTTGAAGCTTTTTATCGTTGCATGACCTTGAGATATGTTGGTAAACCACTAGAACCATTTGACCCTGAGATTGAACAGTCGTTCAGACAAAGGCAATGTAACCAACGAGCCAGAGAGTATGAATCGACTACAATATCAAGGCAACAACAATATGGGAGATCAGGCAGATCCCTATGTAGCGGCAAATAATCTTCTTAGAGAAGCTGGAAGACCACGAGCAATACGAGACCACTTGAACCCAATTCTTGATGATCTCAATCCAGTCATTATGACACCTGAAATATAGGCAACCTATTTTGAACTTAAACTGGTGATGTTTAACATGTTAAACACAATCAGTCAATTTGGTGGCTCACCTAATGAGGATGCTAGATAGCATATTCGTGCCTTTCTCGAAGTGTGTGATTCATTCAGGCAACAAGGAGTGCATGAAGATGTGCTGAAGCTTAAACTTTTCCCTTATTCCCTACGCGACCGAGCGAGAGCTTGGCTCAGTGGAGTCCCTTTGGGCTCAATGGAATCTTGGGCAGATTTATGTAAAACTTTTTTACTTTAATACAACCATCCCAATATAAACACACAGCTACGTAATGACATTGCAAGTTTTCGCCAAGGTGACGATGAATCCATGTACGAATATTGGGACATATATAAAAGTTTGCTTCGTAAGTGTGTGAACCACGAATTTCATGAATGGACTCAAGTTATGATGTTTTATAATGGAGTCAATGCACCTACTCGAATGATGCTGGATGCCTCAGCGAATGACACTTTGCTGGATAAATCACATTAGAAAGCCTTCGATATCCTCGACAAGATAGCGAATAATGACTATCAATTCCCGACTACAAGGCTGGGAACCGGTAGAAAAGTATCTGGAGCATACGAAATTGAGGGTAAGGATTCGGTCTCTGCTCAACTAGCGAAAAATTTGCAATGAGGTAAGAGACTTCAAGGCAACTAGCGATGCATGTATTCTTTGTCCCAGCAACCATCATGAAAGTGAATGTCTAGAAAACCAGGAGTCCATCAATTTTGTGGACAACTATAACTGAAGCAATAAAAATCCCTATTCTAATACATATAATCCTATATGGAGACAACATCCAAATTTTTCATGGGGTAATCAAGAAACTAACAACAACAATCATGCAGGCAATTATAATATGCCACAACAGAATAGTTCGGAACATCAAAATTTTCAGCATCAACATCAGTACCAGCAGATGCCCTGGCAAAATAATAAAGGTACAACTTCTTTGTCTAATACAAACTCTAATTCTAACTCCTTAGAAGCATCATTGCAGGAATTTATGGCCTCGAAAAAAGATTTCATGGCTTCGACAAAGACTTTGTGTAACACCCCCAACCCGTATCCGACCTGAATACGGGTCTGAGATGTCACATCAACCTTTCAAATTATTTCTTATATAAAATAGAGGAAAATTTTAGATTAAAATTTAAACATACTGAAAAATTTACATATATCAACTCAAAAAGCTTACAAAAACTATTCAGAGCTTCTACAATTTAATTATTTAAATACATGCTAATAATATATAATACAACAGGGAAACCTACTGTAAATTTTTTGATCTGATCTTTGCTGAAGCTACGCTGTCTCCGCTGCCTATCTTCTCTTTGAAACTTCTCGTATCCTACGTGTGAAACACTCACACGCTAAGTCATAGACTTAGTGAAACATATAAATGAATAATGAAAACTATAACTACTAACAATGCATGCATATTTCATACTATCATATCATACAAAATCATATACCCTTTTCATGTAACAAATACATACATACATACTTATATATATATATATATTTATCATTATTTACGTTTTTAGCATTATCATGTATTTTATAGTTAATTCCTTCTTAACATATGATCTTATACTTATAATTTATACACATCATATAACACATATATCATTTCACAAATAAACACACATAACATCATACCAAGTTTATTTATATTATCTCTTATTAGCCCACGTATACTTCCGAGAACTAAAGATATGTGAGTATATAGAGGTTGTTCACATATGATGTCACCACAACTCGTATAAATTCCCACTAGAGGCATATAGAATTTGTCCTAAAGGATCGCGTAGAAATGTCTCGAATGACCATATATATGTCCCAAAGGACCACATAGATGTCCCGAAGGACCACTCCTTAAGGATCACATATATATTCCAAAGGACCAAATATTTGTCCCGAAGAACCGCATATATGTTCCAAAGGATTACATATATATCCCGAAGGACCACATAAAACCCTCGACTCTTGGCATGCCAGCTATACCCCTAGCTCATATTTCACATAACAAGGGCATTATCATTATGTTTGTCACACATTCACATATTCATGTCACATAGGCATATAAACTCATTGCTTCATATCATATATATCACATAATATTTTCATAGAGTCTCATATCTCATTATCATGTATTTCATATCACGAATTCTTGTATTTATATAAACATATAATCACATAGATCACTTTCACATATTTCTTGTCATATGTCTTATCTCTTATGATCATATAATCATATAACTTATTATCACACATATTTCATAATCACATGATCTATCATACCTACATGTATTCACATAGATCACATATAAAAATGCATTTATCCTCTAGTCATATACATATACTCATGTAATCTAATATCAGAACTAGACTCATCGCAAGTCTTAATTCCCTAACATAACTGATACTTGATATCATGTATTTACCTTAGTCTCACTAGTCGATACAAATCTTTTATCACCCTCTCGGTAAATCTTACTTTGTCAACTTGTCGGGACTTTGCTTTCGATTGATATCTACAAGAATATACAATCCAATTAATATCGAAATTCGAATTACTAGAAAAGATTATTGCCAATGCAAACTAAATAAAGCATAAATTCCTAATTTACACTTAAGTAGTATCGGTACTACAAGCACATTTCTGATACCTCTACGCTGGTAGTATCGATACCCTTCTACGATATCGATACCCATTTTGGATTTTATAATTTCATTGCAAGAATGGTACTGATACCTCCCTATTGGTATCGATACCCCTGGTATCGATATTATCATTTCAGTATCGATACCTCATGAAGATTTATCTCTCTTTTTCCTTATGGTGTCGATATTGTTCATACAGTATAGATACCCTACATATAATTATCCCAAAATTTGCCTTGTAGTATATGTACTTACTCAACCAGTACCGGTACAACTAACCCAGAATATACTTTTTAAACTCAAAAATTTCAACACTTTACCCCAAACTCCACTTATTTAACTCTCTTCATTCTTTTAAACTCAACTATACATACTTAAACCATCTTTTAGCACTATACCACCTTATCCTCTTCAATATCTCACTACAATTATTGAAATTAAGAATTTTACTAAACTTTCAATGTGTTCTAAACTCATTTCTAACACTTGATACTTCTTATCTCAACTTATGAAAAGTCAAATTCATCAACAAAACTTTAAAAACTGTATCATATTAACAATTCACTTATACTCCCTTATTACAATTTTCTTTCTAATTCTTTTCTCTTGATGTTTTAAGCTTATATAAGCTTTCCTTAAGCTTATATAACACCCAAAGAGCAAAACCCAACTTAAAAATCCAAGAAATAAACAACTAATACTTAACTCACCTTTAAGCTAAAGCTAACGGGAAGAAGAAGAGGAAAGCAAGAAGAAAGGTTTCTGGATATTTCCTCCAACTTTTTACGTGTTTATCTCCTAATAAAGGAGATACAATATTCTTTAAGCTGAAAAAACTATAATTACCCTTCACTCCTTCCATAATTATTGATCAATCCTACTCATTTAATTTCCAAATAAATCCTTAAACTTTTTGAATTTTCTGAAATTAGACCCAAAGTTCCAAAATCTTACAATTTAGTCACTACTTGGATTTTGGGATGTTACAAATCTCCCCTCCTTTTAAGAAAATCCATCCTCGAATTTTCACTTCACAACGATATGGAATAATCCTCTAAATAATATTTAACAAATCTTAGATTACTCTTACTACTAACCTTATACTCATATACATTCCTAATTCGAAGCTTAATACATATAACCTTGATAGTTGTCATTACTTGCACAAAGTCTTATTTTATACTTTTACTTATTAATAACCATCTAGGCTCCTTATATTTCAAAATAATTTTGCATACCATATACAAATTCAACACAACTTATTCACCCGAGAACCAAACCCTACTAATTAATCTCTAAATGTTCATTACATATCACTTCAAATCAAATCTTTCAATTCTCCTTCTAATTGCCACTATCATATAACTATGTTGATCCAAAATCTATTAAAATCAGAACTACTTTATCACATTATTAAAATTTACCTGCAATAATCTATGGATCCTAGAAATCTTCATTGGTCCTTAAATTATAAACTCGTGCAGTTGAATGCATATCATGTTGAGTGGATGACTCAGATTGATTTCTTCCACGACCTCTACCTCTACTTCTTTGAGATACCATAATAGATTGCTCTCTCTGTACAGTCTCATCAGTCATGAATGTACAATCTCGAATAAAATGTCCAACATCACCACATCTAAAACAAGCTCCTAAAACCACTCGATATACTCATGTATAATTCTTTCCACAATGTGAACATTGCTTAGATTGACTTAGATTTGATATTTTAGCAGAAGATGCATTTGATTCAAACATATCTTGAGTTTGAGAATCCAAATCTCTATTTTTCTTTGATGTCGATGAACTCGACGAACTACCAATCTTAGACTTCAGAACTTTATGCTCTTTAAATCTCTCATTCTGAGCTCTCTCTAGAGCTTTAGCTCGGTTAACCACCTCTTGAAATTATGAAAAATTCAATGCTAACAACAACTCTTTTAGCCTAGGGTGAAAGGCCTGTACAAACCAATCATAAACATCCTTTTTGGTCGGGATAAGCTCGGCAGTGAAACAACTTAATTTATTAAATTCACATTCATGTTCATACACCGTATAATTCCCTTGTTTCAAGTTCAGAAATTTTTGTTTCATTTGCTTAATAAACTGATCATCAATGTACTTGTGCTTGAATTCTTCTAAGAAGAATGACCATGTCACTTGATCACTTCTCAATCTCATGGTAACATTTATCCACCATACTCTAGCTTGACCATGCAACAGAGAAACTATTTCATCTAATTCCTCCGCTTCAGAGCAGTGGAGTCCATCTAACATTATCTTAATGTCGTTTAACCATAGGTCCGTAGTAACAAGATCTTCCTCAGCTTCACCGTTTAACTCAGGTGCTCCTAAACCTTTCAATTCCTTAGTTAAATTCAATCTAGGAGTTGAGGGAGTAGGAGGTTGAAAACGCGACAAAATAGCGTTTAACGTCTTGAAAAATAACCCTTGATCTTGTACTGGTACTACTGGAGGTGTTCTCTCTTCACCCTTCATAGACAGGTTAGGTGAAT